>NW_014040800.1:24061-93906 GCF_000143105.1 Grosmannia clavigera kw1407 | reverse complement strand
AACGTGTTGGTACTGTTGTATTAAGACTTCAACTTAACGAACTATAGGAGACGGGTAGGCGAAGGCCTGCCAGCTAATTTATACGTGGCTGGAAGATGCAGTGTAGCGCAACCCCAGTGGGGGCGTGGCACAGCTAAGTGGATGTGCTTGTCCCGTGCAACGTGTCAAGATAGTTCGTTAAGTCCGTCGCTTAGTAAGCGACTGGTTGCCGAACCAGTGCGTAGGGACGCGTGTGTGGAATACCCTTACACTTTTATAATCTTATTAGTAGTTAGATTATAAGAGCTAATTATAATTCTTATAATTAAAAATTCTTTATAAGCTTAGGCTAGCTTTCCTTTAAATTCGCTGCTACTATTAATAATAGCTATTATAAGCAAGCTATAGTTAGTAATAACATTTTTTTAAAGGAATTTCTTAACATTCTTAAAGTTTATAGCAGTAATTGCTACTGCTTTAACATAGCTAGTAAGGGTGTAATAAGCTTTTACTAAAAAGTGCTTTTTTACTTATTAGTATATACTAAATGTTTAAGTAAATCTTTTAAAAAGGGTATTCTAGAGGAGTCTAGGCAATCTTTTTATCTGCTAAGCAATAAGTGGTTTATTTTATATAAGGCATGCATACAGTAATAGCAGCTTAAACGTTATTTTATATTTATAACTACTAATATTAGTCTTTTAGCGTCTTATAAGTAGCTGCTAGACTATAGTGTTTTATACTAAGATAGGTGTTTTATATTAAGTTTGTATAAATCTTTAAGATATTAATAACTTATATAGGGAAACTATTTAGGTATAGGCGCTTACGCTATAGCGTTTTATTATAGACTTAATAGTAGCAGCGCTTTTATAGTAAAGGTTAGCGTTGCTTTCCTCTAATCAAAGATAAAAGAGTTAATTTAAAAAAGAATTTCGCAATTTGTTAGTGTTTTTTAAAAGATTTAAGAAGTTAAGAGTTTTATTTAGTTTTAGTAAAGGTATTCTTTCTTTTTAAGATGCTTTTAGGGTAATAGTTTAAGGTAACTTTTGGGCTTTAATTTAAAGTGCCTCTTAGGTTTTGTTTTAAAATGCTATATTGTTATATAACTAGTTATATAACTTAGTTTCCTAGTTATTAGCGACGTCTTTTAAGACCTTATGTATATAGATTTACGCATTTATAAAGTCTTTAAGGTCTCTTTTAGACTTCTTTTCTTACTAGTCTTTTTTTATAGAAGGCTATTTAAAGAGAGCGTTAGCTATAGCGTTTTAAGGCTTATTAATATGTTTTATTTAAAAGCTAAAGTTCTTAATTTAAGTAATCTATTAGACAATTAATGCTCTTACGACTTTTAAAAGCTCTTTATTAATTTAATCGTTAAGGACTATAGCGTTTATTTTAATAACAAAATAAACACTATAGAGATAGCTCTAAAGTTATTTGAAGGTAAAAAGAAGTCCTTAACATTCTTTTTTTATAGCATTATAGGCAGCCTTTACTAGATTTTAAAAGCTAGACTTATATTAAAATAGCTGCCTTTTCTTATCTAGGATTTGCAGTAAAACCGCTTCTTATTCTATTAGGCTAGCATTAACTTAAACGAATAATAATACTAGCGCTTAGGTTATAAGAAATAGTAATAAGTAAGGGTGTAATAGTTAGAGCTTTCTTAATTTTCTTAAAAGCTTCTTATTATATAGGTCTTTATTCTTACTTAGTTCTTTTATATAAAAGCTTTATAAGAGGTACTAAAACAATAGCTTAATTGTTAATCTAAATAGTATAGTAATTAGTTACTTTATTGAATTCTTAAATGTTTTTAGCATAAGTAGAAGTAGGCTACTTTAAGATCTTATTAACCTTAGTTATCTTAAGAAGACAACCTTTTTCTTTATAAAGGTACTTAATTACTATAGCAAACTTCTTATACTATTAAGATTTGCTAATAGCAATAGTAACGTTAGTAAGTTTATAATTAATTAAGGTTTTGTTAATATGTTAAATGTGCTTAATAATATATTTTTCTAGCTTTAGCACGATTTCTTTATTGTTATAAGTAGTTATAGGTTCTTTAATTATTATATTATTAAGGAAGGGTTAATAAATAAGAGGAATTAGTTTATAAAGAATATAAACTATTACCTTTTAAAATTAGGCTACTAAGTTTATACCTTTTTATAAAAGAGTGTATATCTTAAAAAGGCTAATTAAGGTTATAAAGCGTTACGATCTTACATATACTATAATCTTTAGAAACTTCTTGCGCTTTTAGTAAGATAAAGGTATTTTATAAGGTATACTAATTATAGTTAGTAGCATTATTAATAAGGTATAAGCTACTATCTTTTTTTTATACTAAGAACTATAGATTTTAGTATATACTATAAGCTTTCTTAAGAACTTCTTATAGCACTCTTTCTTTTAAAAGTTTAATAACTTTTATAAAGAGAGGTTAAGGGATTAGAATGCTTTTAAATTAAAAGGCCTAGTAAAGAATAGTCTTAATTACTTACATATAACGCCGCCTTAAAAAGAGGACCAACGCAGGCTACGCGCAAGCCGTACGCAGTATGCGCACACCGTATTAGATGTAAATCGTAGACTAGAAGCGGTGCTTATAGCGTAGGCTGTGTAGCGCAGTCTGCGCACAGGCCACAGCACGTCCTAGCGCACAGGCCAAGTAGAAGCGGGGTTGTGCTTGCCTTGCGCACTTAGTGCGCTAAAGGTGCGCCTATAATAAAGAGCGCCTCCCGCACTCCCTTAGAGTATAGGAGGCAAGAATTAGCTATTAAATATACCGCTGCTTTCTCTTGTTAAGAAGATACCTTCTTGCCTGCCTAACTTACCTAGTCTACCTAAGTATACCTTTAATAATTCTTAATTCTTTTACTACTGGGCTACTTAAGTTAAAAGGCAGAAGGAGTAATAGTACCTTTAAAGGCTATAAAGCAAACGTTGTACGCATGTAGTGCGTAAGAAGAGAGTAGCTTTAGGGCGATAGTTAATAACCCTCTTAACCTTATTATTAAAGAAGTAGAAAATAAAGACTTTAATCTCTTAAAAGAGAACTATAAGCAACTAGATAATAACAATGCAGGTAAAGGCCCTTTAAGGTAGACTATTAAGCCTACTATAGACTAGATAGTAGTAGACTTTATTGCTAAAAATAATTAACTATATCAAGTAAAGCGCTTAAAGCCGCGAATAATAAACTTATAGTAATAGCTTTTAGATATAAAAGTAACTTAAGTAAAGAGTAAGCGTACTTATAGTAAGGACTTTAATAAAGATAGCCTTTAAAGTTAAGATATTATCTTGAAAGTAGTATTAAACTACTCTTTAAAATACTTAGCAGCTTTTAAGAGCGCGCTACCTAGCTATAAGCTAGAAAGCAATACTTTTATCTAGCCATTAATAAGTTTAAAAGCGCTAGTTACTAGATTAATTATATGCTTAAATATATAAAGTAGTTATGCTATACTATATAAGAAACGCGCTTATAGAGTATAATAGACGTAGTAGTAGTAAAGGCTTAAAGTAACTAGAATGTATTTAAGGCTTAAACCTTAACTTTTATAGCTAATCCTTATAATATAGCTTTTATTATTACTGATAAAATTAGTAAAGCTTATTAAAGACTAAGGTAAACCTTTTAAGACTTTAATAACTATCTTGCCTTCTTTAAAAACTAACTACTTATTAAATTAAAAGAAGAATAGGCGTAATTGCTATTTTTTAAGCTACTCTTAAAATTAAAGGAAGATTTTTTAAAATTAAATAAGATACTATAAACTAAAGTAAAACTAGTAACTAAAGTAATAACGTTTTAAAGCTTAAAGAAGCTAAAGGCTTAGTTAGAATAAGATATCAATAGTATATGTAGTAAAGAAGCGTAAGAAAGTTAAAGGGGCTATAAGAGTAGCTATTGAAAAAATACTAATTAAGAAAACAATTATAGCAACTACTATAGTAATGCTAAAGGTAAAGGCTAAGGTAAAGGAAGAGGTAGACTAGTTATTATAGCTACTAAAAGCTATTAAAAGAACCTTACTTATATAAATAGTAAGCGTATAAAGTATTTTATCTATAAAAATAAAAGCTATTTTGCTTAAAATTACTTAAAGAGGTAAGAGACTATATTCGTAAATTTAGTTTAGCTAACTAAAAAGAATACTAAAAAGGTAAAAAACTAAAAATGCTTAAGATAAACTAAGACCTTTAAGCATTACTAAAGATAATTAAAATTAATAATCTTTTTTTATCTAAGCTTTTCTTCTTAAACTAATAACTATAAAAGTATCTACTATATAAGATACTTATATAAGTCTTAATATTATTAACTATAAATTTATAAGACTATAAGTATTAAAATCTATAAAGATATTAGTACTAACCTTTAAAGCGTATAATAAAAGCACTATAAGCGTAGTAAGAGCGTAAAAGGTGCCTTTATATATAAAAGACTTTTATAAGTATACCTATAAGATTATATAGGTTTATATAAAAGTTACTAAACCGACTAAGTATTAAGGCTTAATAATATTACTATTAATAATAACCCTTTAAAGTAAAAAAGTTTACTTAAAGCTAGTAGACTACTACTAGTAGTTTAAAGCACGTATAAAGACTATACAACTTATACTATAAGGAATCTTCCTTATTATAGCGCGTAAAGAGCGCGCATAAGTATATATAATCTTACTAGACAACTTAAAAGTAAAGATTTATTTAAAAGGCATAGGCGCACTACCTATACATTTAGCGCGCAAGTATAGCAATATACTAAATTTATCTAACGCTAAGGTCTTACTACTATATAAGGCTGCTAACTATGCAATTGATCTTCTACCTAGTAGTTAACTACTATATAAGACAATATATCCTTTATTGCAAAAAGAATTAAGAGAGCTACGCTAGTACTTAAACAATAACCTAGCAATAAGACGAATTTACTTATTAAAAAGCTTTATAAGAGCACCTACCCTTTTTATGCTTAATAAAGATAGAAGCTTACTCTTATGCGTTAACTATAAAAGGTTAAATAAGGTTTTAGTAAAGAACTAATACCTGCTACCTTTAATCTAAGATTATAAACTATATAGTAGGAATAAAGGTAATATTAAAAATTAATATTAAAAATGCGTATTATTGCTTAAGAATTAAAGAAGGAGACAAATAAAAGATAGCTTTTTAGACTAGATATAGTTTCTTTAAATACTTAGTCTTACCTGTTAAGTTAACTAACGCCCTAGCAACCTTCTAGTACTATATTAGCTAAGCGCTATATAGTCTAGTAAATATAATGTATATTATTTACTTAAACGATATCTTTATATTCTTATATAATAAGAAAGAGCATACAAAGCACCTAGACTAGGTCTTTAAGCGTTTTTAGCAAGCCTAGTTATTTGTTAATAGCAACAAATGCTTGTTTTACTAATATAAAGTTAAACTATTAAGGTTTATTATTAAAAGCAAAGGGTTTGCAATAGACTTGCATAGAGTATGCATAATTATAAAATAACTAACGCTATAAATATTTAAAAAGGTATAGGTCTTCCTTGGATTCTATAACTTCTATCGTTACTTTATTAAAGCTTACTTAAACATCTTATCTTCTTTATTAAGGCTGCTATAAAGCAGTAAAAATAGCAAAAAGCTAAGACTAGTATAGCTAGGAAGCAAAGAGCGCGCAGCCTTTATAATACTAAGAGAGGCATTTATAAAAGCACCTTTACTACGCTATTTTAACCTAGAATAAGTAATACGTATAAAGACTAATGCCTTAAAGGTAGCTATTAGTAAGATTATCTCTTAATAAAATAAAGAGAAAGCCTAGCACTTAATCGCCTTTTAGTTAAGAAAACTATAAAGACTAGAGCTAAATTATAGCACCTTAGATTAAGAGCTACTAGTAATTATAGACTTTTAAGTAATAGCAATACAACCTTAATAGCAGCAAAGAGACGATTAAAGTCTTATTAAATTATAATAACTTATATACCTTTATAACTTAGCTAAGGTATAATAAATTTAAGGCTTGCTAGGCTATATACTTATCCCTCTTTAAAATTAAGCATAGAATAGGCGTAACAAACCTAGCTAATATGCTATTAAGACAGCTAGATTACTTTAATAAACTTAAATAAGTTAGAATAGCTATTACTAGGGTATAAAAAAAAGATATATAGTTAGTAAGCACTATAGCTATAGCGTAAAAGACGTGTAAGATACGTGCACCTATTATAAAAGATAATAGCGCTAAGCTAGTTACTAACGCAGCTTATATAAATAAGATGCGCAAGATGCGCGCACTTGTAAAAAGACCTAGCAAAGAAAAGAAGCTAAGCGCTACCTCTAAGATCTTAGTAGCCCTAGATCTTACACAGCAAGCTACTATAGTATAAAACAGCATACTACCTAAGTAGGCAAAGCGTAGTAAACTAAGAAGGCTAGATAACTATAAAAAACCCTAAGAAGACCTTAAAGATATTATCGCTATAGCGCTAATTAAGGGTTTACGCCTTTAATAAGTATAAATAAGAACTTTGTATGCTTTAGCTTATTATAGTAACTAGTTATCGTTACTGCCTTATATCTATACCTTTAAGAAAACAAAGTCCTTAAAGTTATTTACAAAGTAATAATAAGAATCTAAGACGTAGACTTAAAGGTGTAAGTTATTAAGGCGTGCGTAAAGCGCACTATAAACGTAAAAGGTATAACAAATCTATAAAGCCTTATACTAGATAGTATATTACTATAGAAAACTACTTATATATAGGCAGCGCGTACATCTTTTATTAAAAGCTGCTATAGCTTTACTATAATAACTAGATCTTTAAGTACTTTATAGTTGCTAAGACCTTAAAACTACTTTATTGCTACTTTTACTGAGAAAAAATAAAAAAAGATATAAAAGCTTATATTGCCTTATGCCTAGTTTGCTAAAGATAAATAATTAAACGGTATGCGTAATATAGTAAGCCAAACTTACTACTACTACTATAAGGTCTTTAGTAGGAAATCTTTATAAACTTAATTACTAGGCTACTAGTAGCCAAAGGAAGCATAGATAGTAAAGTAGATGCAATTCTAGTAATTGTTAACTACTTTATAAAGATACACCTTTTCTTTGCTATATAGACTACCTTAACGGCTAAAAGCCTTATATACCTTATATACTAATATATAAAACTAGTATATAGCGTAATACTAGAAAGTATAGTCTTTAACTAAGAAAGTATATTTACTAGCACATTTTAAAGTAAATATTACTATTAGACTAAAATCTATAGGCAGCTATTAACTGCATTTTACCTTTAGATAGACAGGCAAACAAAGAGATTTAACTAAATATTAAAGCAGTACTTATGCTACTTTATAATAAAGAAGTAATTAAATTAGCCCTCTTTATTATCTTTAGCACAGTATGCTTATAATAACGCTATTAACGCAACGACTAAAATTAGCCTATTTAAAGCGCTATATAGTTAGAAACTAGACTTATAAACTTGCCCTAAGGATAGTATAACTATAAGAAAGAAGTAAGACACGCGTAATATAGTCTTAATAGTGCACAACTACTAAGAAAAACTAAAAGCTATATAAAATAGGTTAGTAGCAAACTAAGAGTATGTAATAAAGCGCTAAAATCCTTACTATAATACGCGCTACTAGCTTATAAGCTTTATAGTAAAAGAGCTAGTAAGCCTTTTTATAAAAAACCTTTGCTTAAAAAATAAGAAGTTAGCACTAAGACGTATTAGGCCTTTTAAAATCCTTAAGACTATAAGTAGATAGGCATATTAACTAGTACTACTAAAATAATATAGCTAACTATATAACGTTTTCTTAGTCTTACTATTAAAGCATTAAAAGAGTAAGGTAGGCGTAGAATAAGCGCTTTTAATAATACTGGCGTTAGAAGACTTAGATAATAAATAAGAAGTAAAGCAGTCTTAAACAAAAGACGTAAGGCTAGCTAAACTAAATACTTAGTATATTAGATAGGCTAGCTAACTAATTATAACTAGTAAGTGCTAAAAAAAGATATAGAAAATGTATATATAGTATTTAAGTAGTATTATATAATAAGCGTATAAAGATAAAAACATATAAGTAAAAGCTTAAATTAATTTAACTAGCTCAAAGGCTTTATAAAAGGCTATATAAAACTATTTAAAAAGCCTTTAAAGTAACTCTACGCTAGCTGCTACCTTAGTATAAGCTTTATTTATAATATATACCTTTACAACTACCTTAAGAAAGGCATTAAAGGCTATAGTAAAGGCAGTATAACTAGTATTACTAAGTATTAAGCGTAGTAGCTAGAAAAGCTACTAAAAAGTTAAAGTAGTAAGCTTAAGTAGTAAAGATAAAAAAGGTATATATAGTAATAGTAAGTATATTTAAGTTAATAAAGCCTACTAAGCCTTTACTTAGCAAGCTACCTTTTAAGCCTTTTTTTTAGCCTTAATACCTTAGTAAAGATTAAGCTTTGCTTAAATAACGTTAGTAGCTAATAACACTCTTAGCAACATAGGCTACTACTACTTAATCTACCTATAATAAGGTAGTAATAAAAGCACCTATAGTACACGCAAGTACCGCGCACACTATAAGCAAATCCTAGCTATAAAGCTTTTTATTAAGGCTATATAGTACTATCTTAAAGTTAGCCTAGTTGCTAACTATTAGCAAGAACACTTATATCTTATTAGCTACTAAAGCTGCCTATAGCTACTAAAGAAAACTTACTCTATAACACTTATGCTTACTAGCATAGCAGCCGTTATAGCGCTTAGCGCTAGCAACGCTATAAATATATAGCATAGCTGCAAACCTAAGCAACTTTATAAAAAGAGTTGTTAGAAAGTAGTATAAGCACTATACGCATAATAAGCTATTAAAGGCAACCTAAAGGTAAGCTAATAGCGCAGCCGCTACTAACCTTAAGAGCGCTAGACTAGCAAAGGCAGCTCTTATACCTTAATAGGCTATTAAAGGCTTAACTAAGAGCATAGCAGGCGCTATAGTCTACGCAAAACAATAAACTAGGCTAGCGTAAGCCTTATGCGCACGTTACGCGCGGCTAGAACTAGCACCTTAGCTAAAGGGCAAAAAGTGTTAAGGAGTAAGGGCTAAGGCCGCAGCAAGTACTAAAGCGCTAAAGGCACTTACCGCAAGTATAAGAGCGTTATAATTAAGAGTAGCTATATTGCTGCTAAAAGACAAATTTATTGTTTCTAAAAGAAGTAACTAGATGCTAGACCCTATAATAATCTACTTTAACTATAAGACTAACCTCTTAAATAAAATGATTTAAAGGCGCCTTAAGTTGCTTTTAATAGCAATCTTAGCAAGCATAAAAGGGCCGCTGCAAACGAATAAGCACTACTACTACTAAGAACAAAGGCTATAAGCCTTTTATTAAGACTTGCCTTAAGGGAGTTAAGCATAAAAGGAGCAATTATAACGCCGCCCTAGGAAGAGGACCGACGCAGGCTACGCGCAAGCTGTACGCAGTATGCGCATAGCGTATTAGATACACATTATAGACTAGAAGCAGTGCTTGTAGCGTAGGCTATATAGCGTAGTCTGCGCACAGGCTATAGCACGTGCTAGCGTATAGGCTAAGTAGAAGCGGGGTCGCGCCTGCCCTGCGCACTTAGTGCGCTAGAGGTGCGCTTATAATAAAGAGCGCCTCTTGTACTCCCTTAGAGTATAGGAGGCAAGAATTAGTTATTAAATATACCGCTGCTTTCTTTTATTAAGAAGATACCTTTTTGCTTACCTAACTTACCTAGCTTACTTAAGTACACCTTTAACATTACGCTAGTATAACTAAAGGGTAGATATATTTAATATATTAAAAGTCTTATATAAGAGCCTACTCCTAGTTAGATAATAAATATAAAATTAATTTTTCTTTTTACTCAGTAAGGTTAATACTAATTTAGTTATTTATTTTAGCTAAGCGCTTTAGTATAAAGCGTTAACCTTTTAGTTGTATACTAAAATTAAAAGTAATATAAATATTAAATTTCTTTTAATAAGTTATAAGTTAGGCTAAACTTTAGCTAAGCAAAGTACTTTTTAGTTTATAGCTCCTTTTAAGATAAAGCTATCTAATGAAGTAGAATTAATAAGCATAACTTTTTTATTCTTTTTATTTATAAAGACTATTAGTATAAAGGATTTCTTACTAGTCTTTATTTAAGTTGCCTAAGCAGCTTAGGCAAAATAATTCTATTAGGTGTTTAAGATTATTATCTTTTTAAAGCAAGTGCTATTCATATTCCTATATTAACTAGATCTATATACAAAGTATAGGTTTAGGCAGCGTATATAACGCTAGCGTTATAAGCATTATAATAGCATAGGTAAGGCGTACTTGCTTAAAGATAATGTCTCTCTTTAATAGAATAGATAAATTTAAGATATCTAGCCTGCTAGTAAATAAGCCTAGTAATTTACCGGTAGTTAGTTTAAAGACGTATTAGTCTTCTCTTTTACTTAAGTAAGCTTTCTTAATAATATAATAAGTTAAGTATTATAAAATAGTATATTGCTATAAACGTTTTGCTTATTATTATATAGAAAGGAAAGCTTTACATTAAGTGTAAAGAGTACTCTTAATAAGAGTGTTTCTTTAGATACTCTTAAAGGTATAATAAATAGGTAAATAAGGATTATGTATTTGCTATTCTATATATCTATAATTACTTCTCTTATTAAGTAAAGTTACGTTTAGTAGAAGCTGTTTAAAATAGAGTTAAAAGGTGTAATAAGAAGGTTAAGGCTTTTTATAGCATTAAATAAGATTATATTAACTTGCAAGCTGCTTAGCTAATCTTCCTTATTCCTAACTTTAATATTTAAAGTAGGTAGCTAGCTAACTTAAGTTAGTTTATATTATCTTATTATTTACTTAATAAAAAGGTTTGTTAGTAATGCTGTTAACGTATACTTACTTTATAATAGTGTTAGTATAGTTAAAGCACTATTGTATAGCTAAAGCGGCTAGAGCTAGGCTATATACAAGCAAGTATTAAATCTTAACCTAAACTAGCTATAATAAGATAGCTTTAAAAAGGATATTTATAATAGCATTTTAAGAAAGGATTGCTAAGAGCGTTATTTTGCTTGTACATTTACCCTTCTAGTTATTCTTTATAGCTAAATCTTTCTAAGTTTTATTTATATTAACAAAGATAGTATCTTTTATATTCTTATCTTTATTAATAACTTTCTTAGTATTGTCTCTTTGTCTTTTACGTCTAAGAAGAAATGTAGCAAATTTCTTTATAACTCTCTTAGCTATTATATTAATCTTTTAGTTATATAACAATATAGTATCCTATAAAGATTTTACGTATACGCCTTAATCTTGTCTTAGTTCTTCTATCCTACTAGTAAGGACGTCTTAAAACTTACTGTAAAGTCTTTGCTATCTTTTTTAAGTTAAACTATATTAACTATAATTTATTCTATAAGCATAAACTTAGTAGTAACAATAAATTTAATAGTTTTAGTAACTAAGTTATTTTTATATAATGTTTAATATTTTTTTATAAAACAAAATAGGTAAAAAGAAAACTTAATACTATTAGTATATTTCTAACAAAAGAGAGTAAGGGTTTATTGCTTTTTATATATTTTTCTTTTTAGTTTAACTAGAATTGTTTAGATAAAGCTTAGATAATAATGTTATTATTCTTCTTTTTAGTATTTTATTATTGTTACTCTTTAGCCTTTTACTTTTACAAACCTTTTAGTATTAAACCCTTCTTTCTCTTCTAAATTAAAGGTCTTTAGCTTTATTTTAACTTATAAAATATATTATAAAATAATAGTTTTTAATGCTTAGTTCTTATTAGTATTATAGCCTTATATAATTAAAAACCTCTTTAGATCTTAAACGTACTATTTTAGTTATATAAACTTCTTTATAAAGTATAACAAGGTAATAATTCTAACTATTACGCTTTTTATAATATTAAGATTTTACATTTTACTTATCATATTCTTTATAATTTTATTCTTTATAATAAAGTATAATAATTATTAAGTAGGCTTTATATAGCGTTGTTTCTTAAACACCTTATTTTTAATAAAAGTAATCTTTATATTTAAGTCTTACTTACTATAAGGGTATTCTACACACGCGTTCCTACACACTAGTTTAGCAACTAGTCGCTTACTAAGCGACAAACTTAAGAAACTATCTTAACACGTTGCATAGGACTAGCATAGCTACTTAGCTATGCCACGCCCTACTAGGGTTGCGCTACACCGCATCTTCTAGCCACGTATAAATTAGCTAGCAAGCCTTCGCCTACTAGTCTCCTATAGTTCGTTAAGTTAAAGTCTTAATATAATAGTACAAACTAGTTAAGCCTTTATAACCACGCATTGCACACTAACCCTTACATTCTTTAACTTTAATTCTACAAGGAGCAATGTCCGATTATAGGGCGGCTACTCCGCGATTAGCACGCGAACTGTTAGAAGCTAAGGACGTGCTAATGCCACCCCTTACGCTAATGCATAGCAGCCACACCTTGCGCGCAGCATTTGTAGGCACTTTAACCTTGTCTGTTAAGTTAGAAATAAGACTAGTATACATGCCGCTTAATAACACCTTGCTGGCTAAAAAGCAGCTGTAAAGCGATAAATACACTTGCATTATATAGACGCTAAAGGCATTAACTAATATTATAGCTATAAGGGTTATAGGGCTACTGCCTAGTAGTTGCTACTATAACGATAAGCTACTATAATATAGTATTAAGAGGCTAGAAATTAGTGCCTTTGCTATAAAGATAGAAAAGTAGTTAGCGACGATAAAGGACGCTTATAACACTAATGTATATAGTAACGCGTTAAAAAAAATAAAGATTAGTTAAGCAAGTAGATAGCTAACTACTATACTAGCAGCTAATTAGCGAAAGCACTATAACTAACTCTATATTAGTAAACCTCTAGTGATATACCTTATATAGACGTACTTTGTTGCGTTTATCTATTAGGAACACTTAAACCTTAAATTTTAGATGCACTATATTTATAAGGAAAGCTAGACGCTTTAGTAGGGCAGCAAGTTGCTAATAGCGTACTAGTAGAAATAGAACTACTTATAATAAAATATTAGTAACACCTTTAACTAGGTAGGAAAGATTGCTTAGAAGTATTAGTAAGGGCTTAACGACTACTTAGTAAAGTAGTATTAAAATAAGATTATTAGTAAGTCTTTTAGTATAGTAATAAAGATTGCTAATGCTTATAAGGAGTATTAGTTTTAAGGCTAAGAATAAAAGAAGAGATAGAACGACTAGAAGCGGGCAGTTATAGTTAACGGCATGCTAGCTAGCAGGCTAATAAAGAAATAGCGCTATAATAATAATAAGATAAGAAACTATAGTTTTATAGAGAGTAACCTAAGCTTATAACTAGTTGCTAGCTAAGGTTAGTTTACTTTTTAACTTACTAACCTTAGTAGTTTAAATAATATTAACGTTATGTTAAACTGCTAGAATTATAATAAGAGTAAGCATACTTCTTAAGAGTACTTTAAGCTTAAAACTTATATATAGGTTAAGAAGCTTTAAGCAAAACTAAAAGATAGTCTTTAAGAGCTTAATAACTAAAAAGCGACCTACTTTAACTAGAAAAACTAGTAAGGTTAATAAAGAAGTCTTATTCTTTATTAACCTTACTAGCGTAGCTAACCAAGGATGTAATTCCTTACTGCTATATCTTAGCTAAGGCATAGACGCTTAGTAATTGCTAGGCTGCTATTGTTGTAAACCTAGATTTTTATGCTAACTTAAATGTAGTTAACTTAAAGGTCGTTTAATAGCTTAGTTTAAAGCTGCTTTAGTAGCACTTAAACTTAAATCTAGTCTTTGTTAATAGGAAGCACTATAGGCTTATAGCCTATATAAGCTAACTATTATGCTATTAAAGAATAGAGTCTTTTGCGTGTTAATATAGGTTTTTACGGCTGTTTACTAAGTAGGTGCTAACTATAAAAACATTATCTTAAGTTATAAGGGACTAGGGTTTCTAGGTGTTATTATTAATACTATCTAATAGGCCTAGTTATTTGCTATTATAGTTTTTAAAACCTTTAAGTAGATACGCTAACGCTTATATAATAGCAAAGAGTCGTTTGCTATCTACTTAATATAGTTATATTTAAGTTTTTATAAACTAGACATCTTTACTATAAATAATAATCTAGCTTTACTAGACCTTAGCTAGTAACTACTGTTTTATATATAACTATTTACTAAAGTGTTTAATACTAATAAGGTAAAAGAACTACTCTTATTAGTAGACGTAAAGCACTTAATTAAGCTAGAAGACGGCGCTAAGGTGCTATATAGCCCTTTATACTTGCTGTCTCTTGCCTAGTAAGAGAAGCTTTGCTACTTTATTAATAAGTTATTAGCAAATAAGTAGATTGCCTATAGTAATAGTCTAGCTAGAGCCTTAGTAATTTTCGTCTTAAAGAAGTACGGTACTCTACGTATATACGTTAACTACTAGGGTCTAAATTAGGTAGCTAAGAAGGACTACTACCCTCTCTTATTAATTAGTAAGTTATTAGATTTCTTAGATAGCGTAAAGGTGTTCTTTAAGGTAGATATAAAGAAAGCGTACTGTAGAATCTAGGTTAAGGCCTTTAATTAATAAAAGACTACTTTTTAAACAAAATATAAGCTCTTTAAGTTTTGTATTATACCTTTTAGACTAACTAATGCGCCAGCTACATTTTAAGTATATATCTACTATGCATTAGCAAGGCTAGTAGGCATAGTCTATAAGGTATACCTAGATAACATATTAATCCACTCCTAGACTAAGAAGAAGTATAAGAAGTACCTTTAATTAGTTTTTAAGCGGCTAAAGGCTGCGTAGCTATATGTAAATCCTAAGAAGTACAAATTCTTTAAAAAGGGAATTAATTTCTTAAGGTTTTTTATTACTATAAAAGAGCTAGTTATAGACCTTAAGCAGGTTAAAGCTATTGCTAAATAGAAGGCTTTTAAGTATATATAGGATATATAATCCTTCTTAAGGTTTACAATCTTTTATAAACGCTGTATTTCCTACTACTCTTATATTATATAAGCCTTAACAAAGTTAATAAATATAGGCCCTAGCTTGCTGCGCAAACGTAGAGCTGTTGCTATATAACCGTTTATATTAACTAAAGAGGTAGTGGTTGCTTTTAAATTGCTAAAGATAGTATTTATAATAGCAACAATTCTTTGCTACTTTAATAATATAAAGCCTATGCAGGTAAAAACGAATGCGTTAAGCTATGCTATCTTTAGCATTATCTCTTAGCTTGTAGATAGCAAGTAGCGACTAGTTGCTTACTACTTACGTAAGCTAACAGCCTGCAAGATATAGTAAGGAGTAGGATAGTAAGAGCTCCTAGCTATTATTAAAAGCTTAGAGCACTAGCGTTACTATTTAGAAGGTTTAAAGGATTTATTTATAGTCTTAACCGACTATTAAGAGCTAAAAGGCGTTGTTAAGGCACTAGCAAAGAGAACTGAATTGCCTAATAGGTGTTTTGCCTCTTAGCGTTTAACTTTAAGATTAAGCAGTACCTAGGGTCTACTAACTTAATAGATAGTCTATCATATCGACTAAACTATATAAAAGGTAATATTATATATAATAACATACTTCCCTTGCTTTTTAGCAAGCTATAGATTATAAACTAGTTATTAAAGCTTTTTGTATTAAAAGCTTTGTTGTTATTAGTATAAGAGGCGTAGGTTGCTACTAGCTAAGAACGGCTATTATAACCTTAGTGCTCCTTTAAACTATATAATACTATTTATAACGCTTAAGGCTAAGACTAATTACTAGACAACTTGTTTATAAAGGCTACACAAAGCTAAAGGAACAACACTTATTATTTATAGGAAAGGAACACCTTATTTTATAAGGATTATATTGTTGTCCTATTAGTAGACAAGCTATAGGCAAGGCTAATTAGTCTACACTATAACTTCTTTATAGTAGACTATATAGAAGTCTATAAGACTATAAAACTCCTTACTAGAAAGTACTACTAGCTAGATATAGCCACTGTCGTTTGCGCGTTTATTACTAACTATTTGTTATATATAAGTAATAAAGTCTTATAGTATAAGCTATATAAATACCTTTAGTCCTTACCTATGCTTGTTTAGCTATTCTAGTATATTAGTATAGATTTTATAACTAGTCTTAAGTTAAGCCTAGGCTTAGAGGGCCGTTTATATAACGCTATCCTAGTAGTAGTTAATTGCTATATAAAGCATAGTATGTTTATTCTTACCTAGAAGATGGTTACGGCTACTAAGGTTGCCTAACTTATTTACAACTATATAAAGACTAAGTTTAGTATCTTAAAAGTAATTATTAGTAATAAGCACAGCTTATTTACTAGCTAATTTTAGTAGAAACTAATATAACTTTAAAGGGTTTAGCTAATAATGTTAACAGCGTACTACCTATAGATAAACGGTAGCACTAAGATCTTAAACTAAACCTTAAAGCGCTTCCTATAAACGTTCTATAGTTGTTTACAACACTAGTAGACACAGGTGTTAAGTATAGCAAAGTTCGCGTATAATAACGCCTACTATACTATAATAAAGACCTCTTTATTCTATACGTTATACGCATACTACCCTTATTTTATAGACAACTTCCTCTTTACTAAGGCCGTAGTAAAGGGCGTATAAGAGCGTGTTAGTTAGCTATAGGCTGTTTAGTAAAAGCTAGAAGTATTATAGGAAAAAGCGATTTGCTAATAAAAGAAGGGCTATAATAAGCGACGCTTATATAAGAACTTTGTTAAAGGCGAATTTATAGGTTTATTAACAAAGCACTTAAACTTAGCTAGCTTAAAGAAGCAAAATCTAACCTTTTAACGCGTTTATATTATAAAAAAGCTAGGCCTAGTTATATATTAGGTTGCCTTGCTATTATAGTACGTATACTAATATAATATGTTTTATGTCTTTTACTTTAAGCTGTAGACTACTATAGTAAAAGATAGAGAAGAGCTTTTATTCTTAGAAATAGTAGAAGATTAGGAGGAGTATAAGGTTAAAAATATTATTACTTACCTTAGCAAAAGGTTATAAACCTAGTTCCTAGTAAAATAAAAAGGCTAGCTAGCTACGTATAATACCTAAGAACTAGAAAAGCACCTAGCGTACACTAGCTATAAGTTGTAGTCTTACTAAAAGACTATAAAACTCACTTATAAGAAATAAAAAGACTATAAGGCAAAAGCTAGCTGTATATAAGCTAATCGTTAGTTAACTACTCTTATTATTTTTATACAATTACGCACTATAAACTACTTATTCTAGCTTTAAGGGCGCCTCTTAAAGCTATAAACCTAAAATATACTATTAGCAGGCTATTGCTTAGCTACTAGCTACTTATTACTATCCTTTTTTATAAACGTTCTTTCTACCCTCCTATCCCTCTCTTTAACACTATCCTTTTTGTCTCTTTTCTTACTACTAGGCAAGCCTTTATTAGCTAGTATATAGCTACTACTAGCCGCTAACTAGCCGCTTGCTAGCGCACTTTTACTAGATGCTGCTGTACTACTATTACTAGCTGCCGTAACTACCTTACTACTGCTAGCTACGGCACTAAGAACGGTCTTAGCGCAAGACTATCGCTTGCTAGGCGCTGCTAAAGGCAGCGGCTAAGGAAAGACTACTGCCTAGTTAATCTAGGCTAGCTTAACTATAGCTATTATAGTTTGTAAGATTTGCTTAGGCAGCCTCTTTGCTCTTGCAGTATAGTAAAGCGTGCTACTATAGCTAGCTTAAATAGCTATAGCGCGCTAGGCTAGGCTAAGCACAATAGAATAAGGATTAGCCTAGGTAACAAGTTAATAATAACTTAATAATAAGGATTAAAGGACTTACTATTACTTTAAGAGTAGTAGTAACTTAGGTTTACGCTTATAATAGTATGCTTATATTTAGAGACGTTAGTAGTAAGAGCTAGGCTACCTTTGCCGACCGCTATGCAGGCGTTAAGGTAAGCTTTAGATCTTACTAGTATTAGTAAAGGATACTAAGGCGCAATATAGCCTATTATACTATCTTAAAACGTTTGCGCTAAGAGTGCTAGTTAGTTGCTAAGGGCTTTAACTTGTCTTTTTATAAGGCGCGGCTAAGTTTCTTAGTTACTGCCGTTAAAGCTATTAACCTTTAGGCAATTACTACGCAATCGCTTAACGTTATAATAATATTATTAACTATTATCTACTAAAGTAGTAACTTGTTTATACTAGCTAGAAACTTTTAAATATATTAGGCTAAGCCCTTAATCTTTTTAAGAAGCTATTAGTTAGTAATTAGCTACTAGCGTATATAAGTTAACGCACTTACTAATAAGCATAATATATTGTTAGCTATATAACTAACGTAGCGCGCTAGGTTTTTTAGCGTAGCTATATATAAGAATTTATAGTAAACGTCTAAATAAGCCTTAACAATGCAGTTTAAATATAAAGCCTACTATAAGGTTAGCTATTTCTTAATAGATGCTATACTAGTAAAAACTTACGCTTTTAAAAGATAGTGCGTATGCCTAAGAAGGGCGTTTTATAAGGTTTATATTTATATAAAAGTCTATTAAAACTTAGAAGTAGCTTTAGTTAAACATTATTTATAAGCGATTATTAGCTAGCCGCTATATAAAGTTATAAACTATTATATTAACCTACTACGTAAGTAAGATTAAAGAAAAAAGGGCTAAAGAGGTAAAAGTAGTTTTATAAGTATAGACAAATTCGTTTTAAATTATAGAATACACCTACTCTTTTATACCTTAAAGCAATAAAGAAGCTATATTATTAAACGTTTAAATACATCTTAAGAACTTGCCTAACCTTGCTTTAATAGCAAGGTAAAAAACGTTTAAAATTAAATAAAGAGACGTCTTAGCGGTAAACCGCCTTTACTATCTAGTAGGCGATAGTTTTATAATCGGCAGGCAATAAACAGCCGCTATTGCCTTTATCCTACCTTGCTAGTAGTTAAAAGTTATAAGCCTTACGCCGCCGTTTTTAGTTAGCGTACACTGCACCCTTATGCACCTAGTGTTTTAAGGCTAGCCCTCTTACAACACCTATTAGCGGCAACCTAAGTATTCTTTAACTAAGATCTAAGCTACACGCCTCCTAAGAAGCTCTAACAAATAGGACAACCTATACATTAGGCAGGATCTAGCGTTTACTGCCGCTATAGACTAAGCAGTATATATACGCTTTTACGTTACTTAAATGTAGTTGTATAAGTAAGCGGTCCGCGACCGCTCGGCAATAGCTAATAACCTAGAGCGCTTAACTCTTTTTCCTAACTTTATAAGGGGAGGTTTTTTAACGAGCAAGTGGCTGCTGCGTATACACCTCTAGGCTAATAGGGGCGTTACCTAGGGCGGGGGGGGATAGTGGAAGAGTATTTTATACACGCGTCTCTACGCACCGGTTTAGCAACTAGTCGCTTACTAAGCGACAGACTTAACAAACTATCTTAACACGTTATACAGGACTAGCATAGCTACTTAGCTGTGCTACGCCCTACTAGGGTTGCGCTACACTGCATCTTCTAGCTACGTATAAATTAGCTAGTAGGCCTTTGCCTACTAGTCTCTTATAGTTTGTTAAGTTGAAGTCTTAATACAATAGTATAAACTAGTTAAGCCTTTGTAACTACGCATTGTATACTAACCTTTACACTTACTCTTTTTTTTATATAAGAATATAAATAACTGTTTTACTAATAGTCTTTTATTAAACGCTTTTCTTAAGTGTTTATTCTATTTTACATAATTACTTATATTATTATAAATCTTCTATAGGCCTTATTTTTATATACAAAGTAAAACTTTATACTTTAATAGTAGTTTTGTTAGCCTTAAGAACCTTTATAGTAAGCGTCTTACGTTTTTAAGAAGGTACTATAGTTTTTTTTATATAGCTATGCATCTTAACTATTAATAATATAAAATAAAAGAAAGATATAAATATATAAAAGAAAGTTATAAGTAAATAAAAACTATTAAAGGCAACTATATTATTATATTGTATAATTGCTTTACTAATAGTTATTAAAGCAACTAACGTAAAGAAAGAATAAATATAACTAAAATAATACGCGTATAATTATATACTAAGGCAAACAATAAAGAAGTTTTTATTAAACGCTAGCTATAAACGTTTATATTAAAACGTTACTAACATAATAAAAAAAGTAAAAAAGGTTAATAAAAAGGTATAGCCTTACTACTAAAGTGTTAAACTACTTTATACTTAATAGCTAAGCTAGTAAGTCCTATAAAACTACTAAGTAAAGTTTTTCTGTAAGTAAAAGCACTTAAAGTATATACTAAACTAAAAGCGCTTAAGACAAGCACTTTAAAAAGAGGAATAGTTATAAAAAGATTAACTAAAGTATAAAATACTAGTACAAATTAGTAATAATTTAAGCAAGCTTGCAAAATAAAGTATATGCAGACCGCATAAAGCTTAGCAAGGCTAGAGTAAGGCGTTTAGCAAGTCTTACCTAGTAGTAAAAGAAAGTATTGCTAAGCTTTACTAAGGGCGCTAAGCTAGATTCGACGACTAACGGCAAATAAGCGAAATAACGCTTAGTAAGCTTCGCTAAGCGCCTTTAAGCATTTTGCTACGCTAGACCGCTATTGCAGCATATATATATTTTGTAAACGCTTGCTAGTAACGAATTTAAAAGGAGTAAGATAAAGTTTTACGTTTACTTTCTTTATACCTTTTATTTTATTCTGCTATAAATTCTGTGCTTAAGGCATTGCTTATTATACTACTATTTAATTTATATATAAATAAAAGGTGCGTAATAGCGTAACCTTAAGTAGGTATAGTATAGTAAAGTAGCTATACTTTGCTTTATTTACGTATTAAGATAGTTTGTTAAGTTTAACGCTTAGTAAGTAGTAGGTCGCCTATCTAGTGCGTAGGTAAGTGCGTAGAATACTTTTATATTTTATAGTAAATATTAAGATATACCTTTAAGATATAGTTAAGGTATAGGCTTTACTATAAGGTTAGCTAATACTTAGCAAATACTATACTATTAAAAACTTATACTATTTATAAATAGTATATACGTTTATACTAAGCGTTTTATAAGAATTATATTTATATAAAAAAGTTTATAAAAACTTAAAAGTAACTTTAGTTTAATAATATATTATAAATATTTATTAGCTTATTACTATTTTATTATATTAACTTATTACTTAATAAAATAAAATAAAAAGGCCAAAAAAGCAAGAGTAGTTTTATAAGATTAAGTATATTTTACTTTAAATTAAAAGATTTATTTAATCTTCTTATACTTTAAGATAATAAAAAGACTATAAAATTAAACGTTTAAATATATCTTAAAAACGTATTAACTTTACTTTAATAAATAGGTAAAAAACGTTTATAATTAAATAAAAATATATTTTAGTAGTAAATTACCTTTACTACCTAGTAAATAATAGTCTTAGAATTAGCAGGTAATAAACAGCTATTACTATCTTTATTCTACTACTACTATTAGCTAAAAATCTTAACTATATGCTGCCGTTTTCAGTTAGCGCGCACTATACCTTTATACAACTAGTGTTTAAAGCTAGCCGTCTTATAACACCTTAGTAGTAGTAACTTAAGAATTCCTTAATTAGGATCTAAGCTATATGCCTTTTAAAAAGTTTTAAAAAAGTAAGATAGCCCTTATATTAGGTTAGATCTATTAATTACTTCTACTATAAACTAAGTAGTATATATACGCTTTTATAATATAAGAATGCAGTTATATAGCAAGCGGTTTGCGACTGTTTAGCTTATAACCTAAAATACGTAACTTGTTTCTTTAGGTTATTAAAAAAGGGGTTTTAATAAGTAAGCAGCTACTATATATGCACCCTTTAGCTAATAAAGGCGTTACCTTAAAAGAAGAAGAATAGTATAAAGGTATTTTATATACGCGCTTTACATACTAGTTTAGAAACTTAATGCTTACTAAGCATTAGACTTAACAAACTATCTTAATACGTAAATAGGGTAAAGCATAGCTACTTTACTATGCTATACCTTCTTAAGGTTGCGGTATTGCGTACCTTTTGTTTATATATTAATCAGACGGCAGGCTCTTGCCTACTAGTCTTTTATAGTTTATTAAGTTAAAGTTTTAATATAACAGTATAAACTAGTTTAAGCTTTTATAATTATATATTATATATAAACTATTATATATAAGTAAGGCTAAGAAAAGCTTAAAGATTATAAGAGTAGTAAAAAGTTAAGTTTAAGTAATAATATTTAAGTATATTTTAGCTATTAATCAAGCTTTTTTTCTTCACTTTATTTTTACTAGTAAGTTAGTCTAGTAATAGTACTTTCTTACTTCTTTTAAAAATAAATATAATAACTTGGTTTTTATAGTAACTAACTTAAGCTAAACTAATAATAAACTTATAGTTAACTAGCTTATATTTATCTTCTTACTTTTTATTAAGCTAGATAATATAAGCTAATAGTAGCTACTAGTTTTTAATAGTTATAAAAGCTATATTACTAATACTTTTATAATTAAGTATATAAATAATAAGCTAAACCTTATTATTTATATACTTATACTTCTTATATTACTTAGCCTCTTAATATAAGCTACTTTTTACTACTTAAGTTATAATACTAATTTTACCTCTAAAACCTTTTTAACCTTAATAATTTAAACGCTACTTATAAGCAAAACTTTATCTACTATTACTTAAAGGCTAAATAAAACGCCTTAATAAAAACAAATATTAAAAGTAGTTAAAAGGCTCTAATAGTATAGCTAATATCTTTACGATAAGTACTTTTAAATTTGTTTATTCTACTATAAGCGCTATATACTCTAGCTACGCTAAAGACTTCTAATATACTTTATACTACTTCTTTATACTATACTTAATCTAGCAATATTGTTTTTAATACGCTATCTACTAGCTAAAAAATGCTATAGTAGATTACGCTAGTAAAGAAAAAGATTAATTTAAATAAGTTTATATAACGCCTTCTTTATAAAGCTAGCTACGTAATTAATTTAAAAACAGCTATAATAGCCTTTTAAAAGTAGCAAATTAATAAGCTAAAAGCATTATAATTAGCGCAATAGGTTAGTTAGCGCTATAAAGTAAAGCTTACGCTATATATAGTTTATACAAATTCAAAAGGTTATAGCAGTTAAAGAGCGCGTTATAAAGGAGATTTAACCGGAAAACAAGGCTAGAGAGATATAGGCGGAGTCTATAAACAGATTTATGCACGTTTTTCATTATGTAACTAGTGAAGAAGTCTAGGAAGACTAAATAAAAGATGTGCGTAGATTAAGTAATTATTGGTTAGAAGGGAGGGGTGGTTAGAACAGGGGGTAGCAGACTTAAAGGATAGCTTAATACGTCTTAAGCTAACAATCTAGTCAAATATTACTCTATATACAGCTTTTTTTTTAAGATCTTTAAAGGGCTAGTCTTTTGAAAAGCTAAGAAGCTTTTAACTATTAGCACCTTTACTTATAAAGTTAAATATAGCGCTATCTACTATGTAATAACGTAGGCTTACTAAATTAAGCAATTTATACTTAAAATAAGCCTATAAGCTCACTTTTAAATGTTTATAAACAACACCTTTACAATTAGCATTATAAAGAAGCTTAAATTTAAAGAATAATTAAAGCACTTTAACGTTAAGTAGCACTACTTTTGTAAAAGCGTGCTAAGCAGCTTGCTAATAGTATAGTATATAACATTTAAGGATTAAATTGCTAATATTATAACAAAGGCGCTGTCTAAGGCAGCGTTTAAAAGGTAATACCTTGCCTAATAGGCTAGCAGCGGTGAATAGGCTACTAAGGATAATTCTAGTGCATCACGGTGCGCCTGCGTAGCATATTTAAGGGGAGTATTAAGCATTAGAATCCGCTTTACTATAGGCCTTCTGTCCTACTTAGCTGTATAAGCCTGTGATTAGTTAAAACTGCAGGGTTGGGAAAAATACTACTGCCTAGTACAACTAGTACTAGGACTAGTACGCGCAAGACTGTTAATTCTGCTTTATATATTATGCTTAAACTTATATAATTAATATTATTTAATAGATTAAGGTTTAAGCATTATACTAATATACAGTACACCTTTAAAAAGCATACATTCGCTTAGTAACTAGCAATTAGTACTTAAGACTAGTACTAGTACTAGTTTTTAATACTAGTTTGTACTAATCGTTAATTACTAAGCGATTATATGCTTTTAAAGGGTGTGATATATATTAGTATAATGCTCTAACCTTAATCTGTTAAATAATATTAATTGTATAAGTTTAAGCATAATATATAAAGCAGAATTAACAGTCTTGCGCGTACTAGTCCTAGTACTAGTTGTACTAGTTTCCCAACCCTAGTTAAAAGGCACCAAAGCAGGGCCTAGCACTAGTACTAATACGGACCCTTAGAAGGGTCGCGATGTATCTATTTCTTCCTTAGTACATAACACTCTCTGCTTACACTAGACCCTATTCAGCCTCCTGCCCCTTACAGTGCATCACGCTATATAACCGCCACGTATAGCCTCCTTTAACCTTCATAGTATGTAATATATAACATGATTAGTTGCTAACAGCTGATAATAGGACCCGTTTGCACTGATACCTTAACAAATGGTCTTATCTTACGACATATCTTATGTAATCGGTAAACGGGTACGTAGTATATAGTGCGGAGTACGTCCGGACAATAAAACGGATCGCTCTATTATTCCCTTTTCTCTAGTAAAAAAACAACAGCATAGTTTGTCTGTTTAAATAGCACTATGGATGCTAATTATAGCTTGGCAGCGTCACCTCAGAGCGATAAGGCATTGCCTAGAAGCAACGCAGCGGCCTCACTAAAGGGTGCTGTGGAGACCTTTCTGGAACCCGTCGCTGCGGCCTCCCCCGAAATACAAATTTCTCCCCTACCAAACCTGACCCAAGAGTCTCAACGTTATCATAGTTGGACCGAGTTGCCATCGGTTAGGGTTCAATTTCATTCGTTTTTTTCTCTGTCAACGCTCCTTATCGGTAGCAAGGAGTATAGATAACGACTAGGGCCACTAATACGGTATTGTAGGACGACGATAGGGATTCAGCGATCGAGGATGCCGCGAGCTCGACAGCATCTCTCACATCTAGTATCCAACACTACCGACAAGTGAACGGGCGCACCTACCATGCCGATTGCGGTGATAATATCTACTGGGGCCCAAACGACAACCTGCAGAATGGTATGGTGGATATTATGTGCGTTACTCTTAATCAAGTAAATGCAATGATTTCTATTCATTGTTTCTGACATACTATTAAACGGCATAGGCATCACGCATACACGCTTGCTTTGGGTGATAAGCTGTACCTTGCACCTCTTCCCGAACATATTGATGTAAGTCTTGATCGCATTGAGGGAGAAGGAAACGGGCTCTAAAATGGTACTCTGTACTAAGATGTATTGCAGAAAGCACTGGATATTGGAACTGGAACTGGAGTATGGGCTATGTAAGCCGGCATCCTTAAAGGGGTAAGCAAGACAGAAGAAGAAAGAGAAATTAACAAATTACAGCGACTTTGCAGATGAACGTCCTGAAACTCAAGTCATTGGCACCGACATTTCTCCTATTCAACCAACATGGGTGCCGCCTAATCTTGAATTGTAAGTAAATCTAGCTTTATTTAGTTCAACTTGCTTATAAAACCCCCGGCTATAGCCAAATCGAGGATATGGCCCAAGATTGGACCTTCCCCTCAAACGCGTTCGACTTCGTCCACATCCGTTGGATGATCGGCTCCGTCGTTGACTGGAACGCCTTGTTTAAAAAGGCATACAATGTCCTGAAGCCCGGTGGATGGCTTGAGTCCTACGAGCTAGATGCCGATATTCAGTGCGATGATGACAGCATTCCTAGCAGATCAGCCGTCGCCGATTATGGCTACATCTTTCGGGAAGGCGGCAAGAAAATCGGCACAGAGGCGTCGTTTAACCCTGTTGGGGATAGGCTACAACGCAAGGCCTTCGATGCTAGTGGGTTTGTTAATATCAAAGAGACGCCGATCAAGGTTCGTTGATATTTATTTTGCTAGTGAATCTCCCTCGGCTAGTATGCTAATGATATGCTTGGTATTTTTAGATGCCTATGTCCGAATGGCCTAAAGATCCTAAGCAGCGCGAAATCGGTCTGTATACGCGGGCCGTTATATTCCACGATACGGAGGGCATTTTCAACTATATGGCGTCAAAGATCGAATGGAGTCCGGAAAATGTTTCCGTATACGCTGCTCATTTACGTCGCGAGCTAAAGAGTCTTAATGTGCATTGCTACTACCGATCGCTAGTTGTTATAGGCCAGAAGCCAGTTGCAGAATAATTTACCTATAGCTTGTATACTTAGGTTAACAATCTGTAAATTAGTTAGCCTAGACCTAATAAGATAAAAGTTGCTTTTATCTTTGTAAAGTTATGTAGGCTTTTATAATATTAACAGCATAGTATTAGCGGCAGGCCGTACTTATGCATTAAATAACAAGTTGGTATATATATAGTATATATAATTGAATTAATATGGTAGCATTACTAGCTAGCATTTATAAGCTCTGCACAAGTTTCCTAGTATTCTAAGTCTGTTTAATCAATATACTTTTCTATAATTCTATAGCATTTACGAATTTACGAATTTATTACATTTTCTATTAAGAATATGAAATAAAAATAAACGTTATACTAGTTATATAAAAGCTAAAGCATTTTAACAAATAAACACTTGCTTAAAAAGTTTTGATTTGTCTGAAAACCTAATAGATTACTTTCTACGTTATTTCTCTTAAGCTAATTATAGTAATTAGATCCTTTTATATATTATATTTCGAATAATATAAGCAAAAAGAACAATATGCGTTACTGCAAAAATAAATAATTTATACTATACTAAAGTGTACTAACGTAAAAAATAATATATATTTAAAAGATTTGAATTTTTTATATAGCGTTAAAAAAAAACAGCTTAGTGTTCTAATAAAAAAGCTTTTATAAGGATTTTTTATTTAAGATAAAAACCCTTATTAAATTTATACTTACGGTTAATGTAGCCGCTAGTTAAGTTAGTAAGATAATGAGGTTATAACATACTAATAAAACGGCGCTTATATATAAGGTATACTATTTATTTTTAGATATAATAAAAGACAATAGTTATATATTTATTAAAATCAAATTATATAACTTTAAGCAAGCTAATAATAGTATGCCTATATAGTCCAGTTATAGTAATTAAAATTTAAAGGGGTTTTAAATGTAAGGTGTAACCGGCAGCCCCTTATTGTTGCCGGACACAGTCATACGGCGAATCTGGCGGTTGCCATTACATTTTATACTTGCGAGTGGATACTGTATCCACCCCATTTACGGAGCCGTTAGGTGATTGCCACTTTGCAACTGTGCATTCCCTATGTAGACGGTGTGCGTGCTGTAAGTACTCTATACTATGTATTGCTACTAAGCACTACATCTAATTGTAGCAGTCACTATTGTATACTCTATATTTGGTACGCGGTATCGATGAAGACATGCATTCGCTAGCGGGCAGCAGCACATTCTAGTTGGGCCGGAACGCTTTGCATTATTGTAACTGTATAGAACTTATCTGCACCAGAAACATCGCACGGGGTACGCCGCATGTAAGATACGGAGCACAGTAGACTGTAAGATACGATTTTTTTTACTTCGTACGTTGGTACATATGTATTTACTCCGTAGTTTTGGAAGAGAACAA
The DNA here is from genome assembly GCF_000143105.1 of Grosmannia clavigera kw1407. Classification (NCBI taxonomy): domain Eukaryota; kingdom Fungi; phylum Ascomycota; class Sordariomycetes; order Ophiostomatales; family Ophiostomataceae; genus Leptographium; species Leptographium clavigerum. Next base: position 66,012 of record NW_014040800.1, on the reverse strand, counting down.
AGCGTTAATTTAGGCTACGGAGTAAGTAAGATAGGAGTGGTGCATTTTAAACTGGGTCCAATGAATTAGGATATTACGAGTGTCCTTACGGAGTACGGAGTACTCCTGAATTATGTAGGCCACGATTTCAAGTGGCTGCCTACTCGTACAGATGCAGTTTGATGCACGGACCACTTAGCAGAGTTTTTAGCCCAGTCTGCATGTTTGGCTTCATACAGCTTTCTTCACTGAAACGAACGATCACTGTCCTTGCGATATAAGAGGGTTCTCGGTGTGAATTGACCTGTAAACCACCTTTTTCTTTACACCACAGCATACGGCAAACCCCCGAGCCTAAAGCTTACTCAGTACTCACCCTCAAACCAACAACCACAGCGACAATTTCGTCTTTGCAAGTCACGCTCTAATCATGCGTGAGATTGTAAGTTGTACTCCTCTATTGTAGTGCCATCAGGTTGCTAATACACGGTCTGATAAAGGTGCATCTTCAAACCGGCCAATGCGTAAGTGTTCTTGTCAGAATTTTGCCTTCATGATCGCTTCGGCTTACCGTAAGTTTATCAGGGCAATCAAATCGGCACGGCTTTTTGGCAGACAATTTCTGGCGAGCATGGGCTTGACAGCAATGGCGTGTATGTGATACAAATCCCCCCGACTACGCATCGTTACACTGAGGCCCATCCACGTCTAACTCAACAGCTACCATGGCACATCTGATCTCCAGCTTGAGCGCATGAGCGTTTACTTCAACGAGGTGCGTACTATGACCGGTAAAACCTATGTAGACTAGGTCATACTTACAAGCATAGGCTGCTAGCAACAAGTACGTGCCGCGCGCGGTGCTTGTGGACCTGGAACCCGGCACCATGGACGCGGTGCGTTCTGGCCCTTTTGGCCAAATGTTTCGTCCGGACAACTTTGTCCACGGCCAGTCAGGTGCTGGCAATAACTGGGCCAAAGGTCATTACACCGAAGGTGCTGAACTCGTCGACCAAGTCCTTGATGTGGTCCGTCGCGAAGCGGAAGGTTGCGATTCTCTTCAAGGGTTCCAGATTACCCAGTCAATCGGCGGAGGCACCGGCTCGGGAATGGGAACGCTCCTGATTTCTAAGATCCGTGAAGGTAAGCTGTACTAGCCTGTATGACTATTGCTTTGTATTCTAATGTGGTTACAGAATTTCCGGATCGTATGATGGCAACGTACAGCGTCTTTCCCTCCCCGAAAGTATCGGACACGGTGGTTGAGCCATACAACGCGACACTGTCGATACATCAATTGGTTGAGAATTCCGACGTAACATTTTGTATCGACAACGAGGCTTTGTACGATATCTGTCAACGTACCCTCAAGCTGAGCAACCCTTCATATGGTGACCTTAACCATTTGGTATCTGCTGTCATGTCTGGCGTGTCCACCTCGCTTCGTTTTCCAGGGCAGCTTAACTCTGATCTACGGAAGCTGGCTGTTAATATGGTAAGTGTATTCTAACGGCTAGCATATTGTTTAATTTCTCCTCTAATGTTTCAGGTCCCGTTTCCCCGCCTACATTTTTTTATGGTAGGGTTTGCTCCTCTAACAAGCCGTGGCTCCCGCTCCTTCCAAGCGGTGACCGTGCCAGAGCTTACCCAACAACTGTTCGATCCGAAGAACATGATGGCAGGCTCTGACTTCCGAAACGGGCGGTACCTAACCTGCTCGGCTATTTTCCGTGGAAAGGTCTCTATGAAAGAGGTAGAAGATCAGATGCAGAAGGTGCAGCAAAAAAATTCGGCCTACTTCATCGAGTGGATTCCCAACAACGTCCAAACCGCAGTCTGCTCCATCCCTCCTCTTGGTCTACAGATGTCTTCTACTTTTGTAGGCAACTCGACTGCTATCCAAGAAATTTTCAAGCGTGTTGGAGAACAATTTTCTGCTATGTTCCGTCGCAAGGCCTTTTTGCACTGGTACACTGGTGAAGGAATGGACGAGATGGAATTCACTGAAGCCGAGTCAAACATGAATGACTTAGTGTCAGAGTATCAACAATACCAGGACGCTACTGCTGAAGACGACGAGGAGGCGTATGGCGAAGAAGAAGTTTTAGACGAGGCTTAAAAAGCTATACTAGTCTTCTGGTGGACTTTCACCGTGCTTATGCACCGGATTCGTTACTGTCTTGGCCATTAGATACTTGATAAAATGGCTTTTCTTCTTATGCTTGGGCGGCAGATTAAACGCTCTTACCTTCTTAGCTTGTTTTCTACCTTCTGTAGACAGAAATACAAATAGCTAATTTTTTAATGCTTTGTTATTATAATTATACGCTGTAAAAGGTAAGATACTTTTTATTTATACTATATTTTCTTTATTTATACTATATACAAGGTTAAAAAAAATACTAGTAGTACTTAAGTACTATAGTACTATAGTAGTAATTTAATAAGTAAGTATTTTAAAAGCTTCTATAGTAATTCGTAAATTACTTTATAATCTTTTACTATATATATGTTATACTACTTATAAGCAAGGTTAGGAAACTAGTACACTAGTACTAACTAGTACTAGCAGTACTAGTATACTAGTATTACTAATAGTATTAGTAACTGTTAACTTATAATAAAGTTAAGAAAGTAAGTAATAATATAGTAAGGTAAGTAATAAATAAAGTAAGTAATAGTATTAAAAAAAAATGTTTAGCAAGTAAGTAAGAATAACTAACTTACTAACTAATAAGTTTTTAACTTTTATTCTTATTACTATTTAAACCTAAGTCCTTCTTAAACTTATTCAAATCTTTAATCTTTTAACTTTTTAATAATAGAATCTTCTTAGCTATATTTAAAAAAGCTTATTTCTAGGCTTAGTGTTAAGCATTATAATCCGCCACACTATAGCCCTTCCGCCCCACTTAGCCGTACAGGCTTATAATTAGTTAGAAGGCATAAAAGCGGGGCCTAGCACTAGTATTAATACGGATCCCTAGAAGGGTCGCAATGTATCTATTTCTTCCTTAGTATACAACACTCTTTCGCCTATACTAGACCTTATTTAGCCTCTTGCTCCTTATAGTGCATTACGTTATATAACTGCTATATATCGCCTTCTTTAACCTTTATAAGTTATAAGCCTAGCCTAAGAGGACTAAAAGAAGCTAAATAAATAAACTAAAAAAAGCCTTTATTATACGCTTTATAAAGCACTTAGTGCTTTAGGCACTAATCTAACGGATAAAAGAGCCTAGGTAAGGATACTAAGGTTATATTTATAACCTTACTTAGCTAAAACAAAACTCTTAGTAGTAAACGAAGCAGTAGACTTTTAACTGTTAAATTAGAATTAGACGCTAAGTTTAAGTTAAGCATTAAAAGTAGCATTTATATAGCTAACAAAAATAGCATTTATAAGGCTAAGCTTAATAAAGATACTTAAAATAATAAAACAACGCTAGTAGTAAAAAGCTTAATTAGCATTTATAGGCTTATAAATTCTTTTATAATTTAAAACTAGAACTTAAATCTTTTACTATGTTATAAGCTAGTGCTATAACGCTTAATCTAATTTAAGTTAACTTAATACACATTAAATTATTTATACGCTACTGCTTAAAGTAGGTGCTAAAGCTTACTAGTAGTATAGCCTAAAATAAATAAAAGAAGAATGTATTTAAAGGCCTTAGCTTGCTTAGCATTAACTATTTTACTACTATTAAGTAAATAGCTATAATAACCATTAATTAATTAAATACGCTATAACCTTCTAGGTTAATGATAGCTTACTTAAGCAAACTAAAGAAAATAACATTAAGATTATTTATAAAACGCCTAAATAACGTTTAAAACTATAGAAAGCTAATTTAGCTATTAATTATAGTACTAAATGTTTAATAATAATACGCTAATATAATAGTAAAAAGATAAAGGACTTTTTTACTAGAATTAAAGAAATTATTTATAGCTATAATACTTATATTAAGCTGCTTATAAGCAAGTAAAACGCTATAAATCTAATTAACTATAATTATAAAAAGTTCTTTACTTTAAATGTAAAAGTGCTAGACTTTTAGTAAAGTAAATAAACTACTATAGCTGATAATAAGGTTTATATAGTAGTAAAGCTTTTTATTACAAACTACTATAAGAAGCAGACGTTTACTATACTAAGCGCTAAAAGTAGCAATAGTAGTAGCACTAATAAAATTAAAATTAAAACTAAAATGACTAAGAAAAATAGATAGTAGTTATAGCACTAAGAACTTAAAAACTAAGGCTTTTAGTAAATACTAAATAGGTGCAAAATATATATACTATAATTATACTAGGTATATAATTACTAAATACTAAAAAAAGAATTTAAAGCTTTGCCTTAAGTAAGCCTTTAAAAGTAAGACTAGTAGTATAGTAAAGAAAAAGCTCTTTAGTAAAGTAGTTAGCTTTATAACTACTATTTAGTTTATACTTATAAATAAAGTGCTTACGTTTATACTAGCACTTAATTTTAGTGCTATTATAATTACTAATAACTTATAAAAAGTAGTAAACATAGACTTTTACTATAGATTATATAATAGCATTATTATTATAAGTAGTAATAGCTACGCGCTAAATGCGTAACTAAATTATAAAGGCTTAAACTTAAGCTTTAATAAAGGCTATGCTAACGATGATCTTTTTTATAACTTCTATAGTAGCTATATAAAAAACTAGCTATTTAATATAAGAGGTAATATTTATATTACTAATACCCTTAGTTAGTTTTAACCTAGTATAAAGCATACTGCTATAATTATAATTTATACTAATAGTAGCCTTATTATTACTAAGTTTATAAGCTAAGTAGTACTTTAGATAGTAAGACTAAATAGTAAGGTATATAAAGTAACCTTAAACTATATTTTCTTAGTACTAAGCTTTCCTTTAAATATTATATCTAGCTTATGCTTTTATAAAGTAAGTAATTATATTAATAGCACTAAGCTAGTAGCTATAAATAAGGCATTCTTTTAATAATTTAATATTAAAAAGACTAGGTTCTTTTTACTAATTTAAAACACTTCTTCTTTTATACTTTTATATAAAAAAGAGTTAAAAGAAAATAAATTATATAGCTTAAGAATTTTACTAAGACTTTATTTAAGATGCTAAGACTAATCTTAAATTTAATAAATTTAATTTAAAAGTTATATATAGTCTTTAAGTAAGCGCTAGAAACTATGCCTTATTTATTAAAGAATAGGTTACCTATCTTTAAGAGCGCTTAAAGAAACGTTAAAGCAAGTAAAGAGAAAACTTATAAAGCTAGAAAATATTACTAGAAACACTAAGCTAGTTTATACCTATAATAGGTATTACTTAAGGCACATAATTTATAGCAAGATAGAATGCAGAATAAAAGGTATAAAGAGGGTAAAAGTAAGACTTCGTCTTACTCCTTTTAAATTTGTTACTAGCAAGCGCTTATAAAATATACATATGCTACGATAGCAGTCTAGCGTAGCAGAACGCTTAAGGCGCTTAGTAAAGCTTGCTAAGCGTTATTTTGCTTATTTGCCGTCGGTTGCTAAATCCGGCTTAGTGCTCTTAGTAAGGCTTAGCGATACTTTTTCTTACTACTAGGCAAGACTTGTTAAACGCTTTACTCTAGCCTTGCTAAGCCTTACGTAATCTATATATACTTTATTCTATAAGCTTGCTTAAATTATTACTAATTTATACTAGCATCTTACACTTTAGTTAATCCCTTTATAACTATTCCCTTTCTTAAAGCGCTTATCTTAAGCGCTTTTAGTTTAGTATACACTTTAGGTGCTCTTACTTAAGAAGGGCCTTTACTTAGTAGTTTTATAAGACTTGCTAGCTTAGCTATTAAGTATAAAGTAGCTAACACTTTGTTAGTAAGGCTATACTCTTTTATTAGCCCTTCTTGCTTCTTTTATTATATATAGTAACATTTTAACGTAGACGTTTGTAGCTAGCATTTAGCAACAACTTTTTTATAGGTTGCCTTAGTATACACTTGTGCGCGTGCTATTTTACTTATATTCGTCCCTTTTTTACGCTAGTTGCTTTAGTAACTATTAGTAAGGTAATTCTATAATATAATAATGTAGTTGCCTTTAGTAGTTTTTATCTATTTATAACTTCTTTTATATATTTATATTTATATTTCTTTTTATATTATTAATAGTTAAACCGTATAGCTATATAAAAAAAACTATAGCACCTTATTAAAAACGTAAAGTGCTTACTACTAAGGATTTTAAGGCTAATAAGACTACTATTAAGGTGTCTAGCGCTTTATTGCTTGCTATTAGTACTTTAAATATTGCTAGTAATGTCTTTTTATATTATTTGTAAATAGTAGAAGAAGAGTTTCTTTTAGCAGCTATAGTCTTTTATACTTATAATAGGTTTTTACTATATACTATATATATAGCATAACTTTACCTTAATATTAAGGTCTTTAACTATATAGCTATACCTATAACTTAAGGTTAGTAGTATACTACTTATATTATTAGCAACGTTGCTTACTACTAGGTTTATTTTTTAATTTATTTATATAAGCACTATTTTATACTAATAATTTAAAATAAGTTTTAGATTCTTACTTTATTATTAGGCATAGCTACTACTATTTAAGAGTATGCCTTTACTTTATATAAGTATATTTAGCAAAATAAGCTATTTAAGGCCTTTAATATTACTATAGCTTTAACTTATATTTAATTACTATTCTTTACTAAAGCTAAGTACTATTATTTAGCGTTAGCGTTAATTATATTTAGCTGTACTTATAATAGTAGCCTTTTAAAAAGTATATACTCTTAAGACTATGCGTTAATAGCCTTACTTAATAAGTTGTACGTATAAACCTGCTTATTTGCAGACTTACTAGCCTTATAGCGTTTAATAGCTATAAGTTAAGTACTTATCTTATAGTTTCTAGTTATTGCTAACGTTTTGTTAGTTAAAGTAAATGCTTTAACTTATAAACCTTTTAAACGCTATGCTAAATAAGCTTATAGTATATATAGCCTTTATAATAATACTTTTGCTAAATATTACTTAACTGCTTGCTATAATGCATACGTTAATAGGTTTCTTAACTATAGCTTTTACTTATTTTAAGCTAATGCTATGTTTATAGCGTATTCTTTAGCTTATAAAGTCTTTGCTGCTTAATAGTAAAGCGCTTACCTTAAGTAATGCTTGCGTAGCTAGAGAGTACTAGTATAGTTAGCTAGACTACTAGGCAGCGCTAGCAGCTATAGTATACTAGCTAAGGTTTGCTATAAGGCCTTTCTTATATAATGCTAAATTAAGTGTTAGGCGCGTAGCTGCGCGTAGTAGTTTTACGCTAATTATGCTAGTAAACATTTATACTGCTAGTATGTTAGCTTTTTAGTTAGTGCTATTATTTAAGTTAGTTTTACTAAACTCCTTTATAGGCTTTATATTTGCGTTTATACTGCTTTATTTACTAGTAACGCCTTTTTAGCTGCCTTTATAACTAAGGGTTACTTTTTAAGGCTTGTTTTTAAAGGCCTTTATTTAAGTAGCTAAACTCTTTTTCTTACCTTTTAGCGCTATACTAGGCTTTACCGCGCTTATTAGTTTATTTACTTTAAAGATATACTAGTACTGTCTTCTTTAAGCCTTTTATAACGTATTAAGACTTATTAGCTACTTTATACTATGCTGCTTAATCTATTATACTAGTAGCTACTTTAGTATCTTAGCCTAGGCTTACTACGTTTATAGTTATTATTTTTACTAAGGCTACTATAACTTTACTTATTATCTTATTAAGAGATACTACTATTATAAGGGTTAGTGTAGAATGCGTAGTTATAAAGGCTTAACTAGTTTGTAATATTGTATTAAAACTTCAACTTAACGAACTATAGGAGACTAGTAAGCGAAGGCCTGCTAGCTAATTTATACGTGGCTAGAAGATGCGGTGTAGCGCAACCCTAGTAGGGCGTAGCATAGCTAAGTGGCTATGCTAGTTCTATGCAACGTGTTAAGATAGTTCGTTAAGTCTGTCGCTTAGTAAGCGACTAGTTGCCAAACCGGTGCGTAGGGACGCGTGTATAGAATACCCTTACACTATCCCCTCCTTCCTTAAGTAACGCCCCTATTAGCCTAGAGGTGCACACGCGGTAGTTACTTGCTTGTTAAAAAACCTCCCCTTATAAAGTTAGGAAAAAGAATTAAGCGCTCCGGGTTATTAGCTGTTGCTAAGCGGTTGCGGACTGCTTGCTTATACGACTGCATTTGGGTAACGTAGAAGCGTACACGTACTGCTTAGTTTATGGCAGCAGTAAATGCTAGATCTTGCCTAATGCATAGGTTATCTTGTTTGTTAAAGCTCTCTAAGAGGCGTGCAGCTTGGATCCTAGTTGGAGAACGCTTAGGTTGCCGCTAATAAGTGTTATAAAAGGGCTAGCCTTAGATACTAGGTGTATAGGGGTATAGTGTACGCTAACTAAAAACGGCGGCGTAGGGCTTGCGACTTTTAACTACTAGCAGGGTAGGATAAAGGTAATAGCGGCTGTTTATTGCCTGCTAATTATAGAACTATTGCTTACTAAACAGTAAAGGTGGTCTACTACTAAGACGTTTCTTTATTTAATTTTAAACGTTTCTTACCTTACTATTAAAGTAAGGTTAAGTAAGTTTTTAAGACGTATTTAAATGTCTAATAACATAGCTTCTTTATTACCTTAAGGTATAAAAAAGTAGGTGTATTTTATAATTTAAGACGAATTTATTCGCACTTATAAGACTACTCTTGCCTTTTTAGCTCTTTTTTTCTTTAATCTTACTTATATAGTAGGTTAATATAATAGTTTACAACTTTACGTAGTAGCTAGCTAACGATTGCTTATAGACAATGTTTAACTAAAGCTACTCTTAAGTCTTAATAAACTTTGTTATAGATATAAACCTTATAAAACGCCCTTTCTAAGTATACGCACTATCTCTTAAAAGTATAGGTCTTTGCTAGTATAGCGTTTGCTAAGTAATAGCTAACCCTATAGTAGGCTTTATGTTTAAACTGCGTTTTTAAGACTTATCTAAACGTTTACTATAAATTCTTATATATAGCTACGCTAAAAAACCTAGCATGCTACGTTAGTTATATAGCTAATAACACGTTATGCTTGCTAGTAAGTACGTTAACTTATATACGCTAGTAACTAATTGCTAACTAATAGCTCTTTAAAGAGATTAAGGGCTTAGCCTAATACATTTAAGAGTTTCTAGCTAGCACAAACAAGTTGCTACTTTAGCGGATAACGGTTGATAATATTATTATAACGCTAGGCAATTGCTGTGTAATTGCCTAAAGGTTAATAGCCTTAACGGCAGTAACTAAGAAACTTAGCTGCGCCTTATAGAAAAATAAGTTAAAGCCTTTAGCAACTAACTAGCGCTTCTAGCGCAAACGTTTTAAGACGGTATAATAGGCTATATTACGCCTTAGTGTCTTTTACTAGTACTAGTAAGAGCTAAAGCTTACCTTAACGCTTGCGCAACGGTTAGCAAAGGTGGCCTAGCTTTTACCGCTAACGTCCTTAAATATAGGCATACCATTATAGGCGTAGACTTAAGTTGCTACTACCTTTAAAGTAATAGCAAGTCTCTTAATTCTTATTATTAAGTTATTACTAACTTATTACCTAGGCTAATCTTTATTCTATTATACTTAGCCTAGCCTAGCGCGCTATAGCTATTTAAGCTACCTATAGCGGCATGCTTTACTATAAAAGTAGAGGTTCTGCCTAAGCGAATCCTATAGACTATAGCGGCCTTAGTTAAGCTAGCCTAAATTAACTAAGTAGTAGTCTTTCTCTAGCCGCTACCTTTAGCGGCGCCTAGTAAGCGACGGTCTTACGCTAAGTTGCTAACCTTAGCTAAGCGCTAGCGTAGCGCTAAGACTATTCTTAGTGCTATAGCTAGTAGTAGTAAGGCGGTTGTAGTAGCTAGTAGTAGTAGTATAGTAGTATTTAATAAAAGTATGCTAGTAAGCAGCTAGTTAGCAGCTAGTAGTATCTATATACTAGCTAGTAAAAGCTTGCCTAGTAGTAAGAAGAAAGATAAAGAGGATAGTGTTAAGGAGAGGGATAAAAGGGTAGAGAGGACGTTTATAAAGAAGGATAGTAATAAGTAGCTAGTAGCTAAGTAATAGCCTGCTAATAGTATGTTTTAAGTTTATAGGTTTAAAGGGCGCCTATAAAGCTAGAATAAGTAGTTTATAGTATATAATTGTATAGAAATAGTAAGAGTCGTTAACTAATAATTAGCTTGTATACGGCTAGCTATTGCCTTATAGTCTTTTTATTTTTTATAAGTGCGTTTTATAGTCTTTTAGTAAGACTGCAACTTATAGCTAGCGTACGCTAAGTGCTTTTTTAGTTCTTAGGTATTATAGTTAGCTAGCTAGCCTTTTTATTTTACTAAGAACTAAGTCTAGAACCCTTTGCTAAGGTAAGTAATAATATCTTTAACTTTATACTCCTCTTAGTCTTCTACTATTTATAGGAATAAAAGCTTTTCCTTATCTTTTACTATAGTAGTCTATAGCTTAAGGTAAGAGATATAAAACACGTTATATTAGCGTGCGTACTATAATAGTAAGGTAACCTAATATAAAACTAAGCCTAGCTTTTTTATAATGTAAACGCGTAGAAAGGTTAAGTTTAGCTTCTTTAAGCTAGCTAGGTTTAGGTACTTTGTCGATAAACCTATAAATTTGCCTTTAATAAAGTCCTTATATAGGCGTTACTTATTATAGCCCTTCTTTTCTTAGCAAATTGCTTTTTCCTATAATACTTCTAGCTTTTGCTAAACAGCCTATAGCCGACTAATACGCTTTTACACGCCCTTTACCGCAGCCTTAGTAAAGAGGAAGTCGTTTATAAAACAAGGGTAGTATGCGTATAACGCATAGAATAAAAAGGTTCTTATTATAGTGTAGCGGGCGTTATTGTACGCGAACTTTGCTATACTTAACACTTGCGTCTACTAGTGTTATAAACGACTATAAAACGTTTATAGGAAGCGCTTTAAGGTTTAGTTTAGGATCTTAGTGCTACTATCTATTTATAGGTAGTACGCTATTAACATTATTAGCTATACCCCTTTAAGTTACATTAGTTTCTGCTAAAATTAGCTAGTAAATAGGCTGTTCTTATTACTAATAATTACTTCCAGGATACTAAACTTAGTCTTTATACGGTTATAAATAAGTTAGGCAACCTTAATAGCTATAACTATCTTTTAGGTAGGGATATATATGCTGTGCTTTATATAGCAATTAACTACGACTAGGATAGCGTTATATAGACAGCCGTCTAAGCCTAGGCTTAACCTAAGACTAGTTATAAAATCTATACTAATATGCTAGAATGGCTAAATAAGTATAGGTAGGGACTAAAGGTATTTATATAGCTTATACTATAAGACCTTATTGCTTATGTATAACAAATAGTTAGCAACAAACGCGCGAACGTTAGTAGCTATGTTTAGCTAGTAGTACTTCCTAGTAAGGAGTTTTATAGTCTTATAGACTTCTATATAGCCTGCTATAAAGAAGTTATAGTGTAGACTAATTAGCCTTGCCTATAGCTTGTCTGCTAATAGAATAATAATATAATTCTTATAAAACAAGGTGTTTCCTTTCTATAGATAATAAGTGTTATTCTTCTAGCTTTATCTAGCCTTTGCAAACAGGTTGTCTAGTAATTAGTCTTAGCCTTAAGCGTTGTAAATAGTATTATATAGTTTAGGGAAGCACTAGGGTTATAACGGCTATTCTTAGCTAGTAGTAACCTGCGCCTTTTATACTAATAATAATAAAGCTCTTAGCATAGAGAGCCTTAACAACTAGTCTGCAATTTATAGCTTACTAAGAAGTAAGGAGAGTATATTATTATATACAATGTTACCTTTTATATAGTCTAGTTAGTAGGACAGACTATTTGCTAGGTTAGTAAACCTTAGGCAGTGCTTAATCTTAAAGCTAAACGCTAAAAGGCAGAACACCTATTAGGCAATTTAGTTTTAAAGATCCTTTGCTAATGCCTTAATAACGCCTTTTAGCGCTTAGTAGTTAGTTAGGACTATAAATAGGTTCTTTAAACCTTCTAAATAGTAACGCTAGTACTTTAAACTTTTAATAATAGCTAAAAGCTCTTACTATCTTACTCTTTACTATATCTTATAGGCTGTTAGCTTGTATAAGTAGTAAGCAACTAGTTGCTACTTACTAGTTATAAGCTAGAAGATAATGCTAAAGATAGCGTAGCCTAACGTATTTGTTTCTACTTGCATAGGCTTTGTGTTATTATAGTAGTAAAGAATTGTTACTATTATAAATGCTATCTTTAGTAATTTAAAAGCAACCTTTGCCTCTTTAGTTAATATAAACAGTTGCGTAGCAACGGCTTTACGCTTATATAGTAGGCTAAGGCCTATCTTTATTAACTCTATTAAGGCTTATATAATGTAAGAGTAGTAGGAAATAAAGCGTCTATAAAAGTTTATAAACCTTAAGAAGGATTATACGTCCTATACGCACTTAAAGGCCTTTTATTTAGCAATAGCTTTAACCTGCTTAAGGTCTATAGCTAACCCTTTTATAGTAATAACAAACCTTAAAAAATTAATTTCCTCTTTAAAGAATTTATACTTCTTAGAATTTATATATAGCTACGCAGCCTCTAGCCGCTTAAAAACTAATTAAAAGTGCTTCTTATACTTCTTCTTAGTCTAAGAGTAGATTAAGATATTATCTAAGTATACCTTATAGACTATTCTTACTAGTCTTGCTAGTACGCAGTAAATATATACTTAAAATATAGCTAGCGCGTTAGTTAATCTAAAGGGTATAATACAAAACTTAAAGAGCCTATATTTCGTTTAAAAAGCAGTCTTTTATTAATTAAAGGCCTTAACATAAATTCTATAGTACGCTTTCTTTATATTTACCTTAAAGAACACATTTACACTATCTAAGCAATCTAATAGCTTACTAATTAATAAGACAGGGTAGTGATCCTTTTTAATTACTTAATTTAGACCTTACTAGTTAACGTATATACGTAAAGTACTATCCTTCTTTAAAATAAAAATTACTAAGGCTTTAGCTAGACTATTACTATAAGCAATTTGCTTATTTGCTAATAACATATTAATAAAGTAGCAAAGCTTCTTTTGCTAGGTAAGAGATAGTAAGTATAGAGGGCTATACAGCACCTTTACGCTGTCTTTTAGCTTAATTAAGTGCTTTATATCTACTAATAAGGGTAGTTCTTTTGCTTTATTAGTATTAAACACTTTAGCAAACAGTTATATATAAAATAGTAGTTACTAGCTAAGGTTTAGTAGAGCTAGAATATTATCTATAGTAAAGATGTCTAGTTTATAAAGACTTAAATCTAACTATATTAAGTAAATAGTAAACAACTCTTTACTATTATATAGGCGTTAGCTTATTTACTTAAAGGTTTTAAAAACTATAATAGCAAATAACTAGGCTTATTAAATAGTGTTAATAATAATGCTTAAAAACCTTAGTCTCTTATAACTTAGGATAATATCTTTATAGTTAGCGCCTACTTAGCAAACGGCTATAAAGATTTATATTAACGTATAAAAGACCTTATCCTTTATTAGTATAATAGTTAGCTTATATAGGCTATAAGCCTATAGTGCTTTCTTATTAATAAAGACTAAGTTTAGGTTTAAGTACTACTAAAGTAGCTTTAAACTAAGCTATTAAACAACCTTTAGGTTAACTATATTTAAGTTAGCATAAGAATCTAAGTTTACAACAATAGTAGCCTAGCAATTGCTAGGCGTTTATGCCTTAGCTAAGGTATAGTAGTAAGGAATTATATCCTTAGTTAGCTACGCCGGTAAGGTTAATAAAAGATAAGGCTTTTTTATTAACCTTACTAGTTTTTCTAGTTAAAGTAGGTTGCCTTTTAGTTATTAAGCTTTTAAAGACTATCTTTTAGTTTTACTTAAAGCTTCTTAACTTATATATAGGTTTTAGGCTTAAAGCACTCTTAAAAGGTATACTTACTCTTACTATAATTCTAGAACTTTAACGCAACGTTAATATTGTTTCAACTACTAAGGTTAGTAGGTTAAAAAGTAGACTAACCTTAGCTAGCAACTAGTTATAGGCTTAGGTTGCTCTTTATAAAACTATAGTTCCTTATCTTAATATTGTTATAGCGCTATTTTTTTATTAGCTTACTAGCTAGCACGCTATTAACTAAGACTACTTACTTTTAGTTATTTTATTTCTTCTTTTATTCTTAGCCTTAAGACTAATACTCTTTATAAGCATTAGCAATTTTTATTACTATACTAAAAGACTTGCTAATAATCTTATTCTAATACTACTTTACTATATAGTTATTAAGCCTTTGCTAATACCTTTAAGCAATCTTACCTACCTAGTTAAAGGTATTGCTAATCTTTTGTTATAAGTAGTCTTATTTCTACTAGTACGCTATTAGCAACTTGCCGCCTTACTAAAGCGTCTAGCTTTCCTTATAAATGCAGTGCATTTAAAATTTAAGGTTTAAGTATTCTTAATAAATAAACGCAACAAAGTGCGTCTATATAAAGCGTATAACTAGGGGTTTACTAGCGTAGAGTTAGTTGTAGTGCTTTTACTAATTAGCTTCTAGTATAGTAGTTAGCTAACTACTTGCTTAAATAATCTTTATATCTTCTAACACGTTGCTATATACATTAGTATTATAAGCGTCCTTTATTATCGCTAACTACTCTTCTATCTCTATAGTAAAGGCACTAATTTCTAGCCTTTTAATACTATATTATAGTAGCTTATTATTATAGTAGCAACTGCTAGGCGGTGGCCCTATAACCCTTATAGCTATAATGTTAGTCAATGCCTTTAGCGTCTATATAATATAAGTATATATATTACTTTACAGCTACTTTTTAGCCGGCAAGGTATTATTAAGCGGCACATATACTAGTCTTGTTTCTAACTTAACAGATAGGGTTAGGGTGCCTATAGATGCTGCACGCAAGGTATAGCTGCTATGCATTAGCGTAAGGGGTAGTATTAACACGTCCTTAGCTTCTAATAGTTCGCGTGCTAATCGCAGAGTAGCCGCCTTATAATCGAACATTGCTCCTTATAGAATAAAAGTTAAAGAATATAAGGGTTAGTGTGCAATGCATAGTTATAAAGGCTTAACTAGTTTATACTATTATATTAAGACTTTAACTTAACAAACTATAGAAGACTAGTAGGCGAAGGCCTGCTAGCTAATTTATACGTAGCTAGAAGATGCGGTGTAGCGCAACCCTAGTAGGGCGTGGCACAGCTAAGTGGCTGTGCTAGTCCTATATAGCGTGTAAGATAGTTCGTTAGGTCTGTCGCTTAGTAAGCGACTGGTTGCCGAACCGGTGCGTAAAGACGCGTGTATAGAATACCTTTATAATTCTTTAGACTATAGTAACTACTTTTCCTTATAAATATTTAATCAAATTTATTATATACTTTTAACTAAAAAAAGTTTACGCTTTTAACTAAAAAAGAAATAATAATCTACTTATTAATTTTTTATTTTAACTACATTATTGTTTTAAGTATAAAGCTTATTTTGCTTATTTTAGAACGCTTATAAGGCTGCTATTACGTTGCCTAAGTGCTTTTTTAGTTTTTATATATTATGTTTTACTAGCTAGCCTGCCTACTTTACTAAGTAAAAAGTGCGTTTCTTATTAGCCTTTAAGCTATAATTTGCTTAAGCTTAAATTCTTTTTAGCTATTTACTAGGTTTAGTAGTAGTAACGTATTAAGAGTACCTAGCTAGTTAATTTATAGTTCTAGTAATAAAACTAAGAATACATTATATACTATAGTATACTTAGTAAGCAGCATTACTTAGTATGCTTACTTTTTAATCCTTTCTTAAAATTTTACCTAGATAAATATAAGTATAATCTTCTTACTTATTTAAAAGCAAAGGTTTTTTATAGCTAAGCCTATAAAAATTTCTACTTAAAATTCTTTAAGCTAGTACTACTTATTATAGTGCTTAGCCTAAAAGGCAATAGCTTATTTTTAATGCTTATGAGGGCTTTTTTATATATCTTTTATTTTCCTTAACTACTTAATTATACCTTAAACCTTCTTATAGCAAGGTGCTATATAGCTAATTATCTAAGAGTAGAAACTATATAAGGCTATAAATAGTAATACTTTAGTAAAGGAGTAGCAGCTATTATTATATGCAAACTTAGCCTTTTAAAAGGCTTTATTCTAAATGTTAGAGTAGTTACTATAGTAGGCTTAAAGTTGTTTCTTAATTATCTAGTTAGTGCGTTTTATCTAACTGTTTGTTTAAGAGTAGTATACTATAAACATTTATTACTTAATAGCCTTTGCCTTAGTAAATTCTGCTTAAAACTAGCTTATAAACAGCTTATTTTAATTGCTTATAACACTTACTAGTATACTGAAACAACCTTTTATATACTTATATAGTAGTATTACTACTTTAGCTACTATTAACGTATTATATATTAAAATAAATATAGTAAGCTTTATAAAATAGTTTATAATTACTAAGACGTAAGTTTGCGTATAGCTATTTATGTTTTTTATTAGTAAGAGACTAGTAATAAAATCTATGCTAATTTTCTTAAACAAGTGCTATAGTAAAAGTAATAACTATAGTTTCTTATAAGGCTAGTAATAAGGCGTTTAGATGCCTCAATAAGTTTAAGATGATTTATATATATAAAAACGTCTTTAGTAATGCAATTCTAGTAAAACTTTTAATTAATTAGCTTTAAAGTCTTATTATTCCTTATATACTCTACTTAAGGATTATTATAATAAATATAAAGAAGCTTATTCTATAGTGCCTTATTTTTTAAAATAACTAGATACTTTTTAAAGAATAAGGTACTATTCTTATTAAAAGAGTACTCTTTATAAGTGCTGCCTTATTACTAAACTCTAGCAATACTATTATAAAGAGCCTTATTTAAAACCTATAAAGGTGTAACAATATAAAGAAGGTTTATATCTAGAGTGCTTAGCTATAAGAATTTTTTTAAAGAAGCTTTTATATAATTAATACTAGTATAGTTAGTATAAGCTATAAAGGATTGCTAGGCATATTACTCTTTTACTCCTTACTGCCTAAGTTAGTTTTTTAAGGCTTACTACGCTTCTTTCTAGTAACTATATTGACAGTTATTAGCTAGTCTTTAATTACTTACTTAGCTTATTTAAGTATAGTATGCATAACCTTATATTCTTTAAAAACGTAGTATAGTGTAGCAATCTAGGCCTATATAGTTAATATGAGTTTTATAACAAGGTTTAGTTTCTTTTATAGCATAGGTAGGATGTTTAAGTCTAGTATAATCTTAGCTATATAATTAAGATAATAAGAAAGGCTATTAGCTAGGTTTAAAACGCTTAGCTAGTATTTTATAGTAAAGTTAAATGCTAACAACTAATATACCTATCTAGTAAACTAACTATTAAGGTTCTTTGCAAGTAATTTTAATACTATTTGTAACGCCTCGTAATTTATTAATACTAGAAATAGCTCTAGCGTTCTTATTAAGTAGTGCTTTTAATGTTTTAAACTTTTTATAATAACTAAAAGCTTTTACTAGCTTATAGCCTATTAGGTTTTTATATTAGTTAGCTTATAAGACTAGTAAGCTATAAGGTACTATTAGCTATTAACTATCTAGGTAAAGATCTTAAAGACAGCAAACTTAGATACGTTTATTTTTATATAAGTAGCTTAACTTAAGTCTTAGTAATAAAGTATAGTAGCTAACTAAAATGCGTCTTTTAGCTACTTTAACACTTAATCCTATTTTTTACTCTAGTTAAATAAGCTAAACTTTCTTTTATTAGTGCTGCTTTTAAGTAAACTAGTAAGTAAGGCAATAATATAAGAATACTTCTTAATAAAGTAGCGGTAAAAGTTAGTAAAACTAAAGATACCCTATATATTTTAGTAAGAGCTTAGTATAGGCTATTCCTTAATTAAGCATACCTAGTCTAGGTTTATATTAATGCCTTTTATGCTAATTATACATCTTAAGAAACTAACCTAAGTTTAAAAAAACTTATACTTCTTAAGATTAGTAAAAAGCTAAGCTGCCTAAAGGTGCTTATATACCTAGTAAAGGTGCTACTAGTACTCTTTTTTAAAGTTAAAGTAAATTAGTATATGATTAAAATAGATAATATAGTAAATGTTTAAGAGATTAAAAAGAGCTTTATAGATGTATACTTAAAACGTTGCTAGCGCGTCAGTTAACCTAAATAGTATAACTGTATATTTAAAATAGCTATACTAAGTATAAAAAGCAGTCTTTTACTAGTTAGTCTCTTTATTGCAAATATAGTAGTATAAGTTTTTAAGATCTATCTTTAAATATACTATAGCGCTTATAAGCTAGTCTATTAGTTTTTTAATAAGTAATAGTAGGTAGTAGTTCTTATATATTACTTAGTTAAGGCCTTAGTAGTTAATATAGAGTTATAGCATTTTATCTTGTTCAAGGATAAATAGAATTAGCGCGCCGGCTAGGCTAGTAAAGCGCTAAATATATCTATTATATAGGTTCTTATTAATATACTCTTATAACCTATAAAGCTAGGTTGCTAAAAGAGAGTAAATAAGCTTATAAAAAGGCTACCTATATAGTATAAGATTAATAGCGTGTTTTACGCCTTGTAGTACTAGCAAGGATTTTATAGGTAGTAAGAATATAATGTTTATAAAGTTAGTAAGGTAAGCTAAAAGTAGTAGAGTGTTTTAGTCTATAGCATCCTCTTTATTAAGAGAGTTTACTATAGGTTCTTTTAGTAAGTAGATATTTATAACTTAGATTATTAGAATTCTAGGGCTAAGGTATACTAGTAATATATAAGTTATAAATAGCTATTTCTTATATATAGCGTCTTTTATTAATTATTTAAAAGTAACTTCTTAGATTTAACTAAACTCTTAAGAAGAGTTAGTAGTATTAATATAAATACTAAATAGTGCTATTTTACTAAGAGAAAGTAAAATTAGTACTACTAACTTACTACGTTTAATAGCGTAGTATAGAATTATAGTAGTGTATAACTTGCCTTTAATATTAACTAGCATTAAAGGGTACTAATATACTTTTTACTTATGCCTTTTTTAGTTATAACTTATAAGCAAGTTTTAGCTAATAACTAAGATAGTAGCAGCTATGTTTAGCTAGGCTAGTGCTAGCACTTATTCTTTACTAGTAAATCTATTTATTTAAGCTTTAGTAATAATAAAGTAGTTAACTAGCATCTTAGTCTTTTTATATCTCTTTTACTTTTTCAGCATAGTAAAAAAGGTACAAAGGTCTTTTTTTACTATAAAAGGTTTTTTAGATTTAAAAAGAGTTTCTTTATACGCGCCTTTACTAATATCTGTTATACTAGTACTATAGCCTTAGATTATTCTAGGCAGTTACAACTAATATACCTTTACTTAGTATAATAGTAGCATTTACTAGTCTAGCCTATTATAGTTTTGCCTTATAATGTCTAGTTCTACTATAGCTTTAGTTTATTCTATAGTATAGTAAAGTTAGCTATTAGCTAAGTAGTATTGTCTAGCTATGCTTGTTATTACTTAAAGCGTTGCCTCTTTAGTTATAATTTTAGCGCCTATTTAGCAGTTTGTTTTTAAATGCAAAGGCTGCTTAACTAAAGTCTTTATATATACGTAGTAATCGTACATGCGTTTTATAGCTTAATGTTATAAGTAAGGATTTTTTTATAAAGTTTAAGGATAAGTTAATAATAGTAGTTAAACGCCTATAGCAAGTTATATGCCTTATCTTTACTAAGCTGTTAGTATAATATTTACTATTAGTAAAAGAAATCCTTAAGAGTCTTATTGCTTTGCTAGCGGCTAAAGAAAATCTTATTTTAATGCTTAAGCTTTATTTCCTTAGGGTTTAAATGCTTTTTATAAAGGTAGTTAGTAAACTACATTTAAGACGCTTTTTTATTAAGACTTATACTATCTAGCCCTATTTTATATACCTTCTTACTATTATAATAGACTATAAGACTTAAAGAGTATAAAAAGACAAAGAATTATAATAAGTATTGCCTAAGGCACACAATTTATAGTAGGATAAGATATAGAATAAAAGGTATAGAAAGAGTAAAAGTAAGACTTTATCTTACTTCTTTTAAATTCGTTACTAGCAAGCGTTTACAAAATATATATATGCTGCAATAGCGGTCTAGTGTGGCAGAACGCTTAGGGCGCTCGGCAAAGCTTGCTAAGCGTTATTTTGCTTATTAGCTATTAGTAGCTAAATCTAGCTTAGCGCTCTTAGTAGGGCTCGGCGATACTTTTTCCTACTACTAGGCAAGACTTGCTAAACGCTTTACTCTAGCCTTGCTAAGCCTTGCGCAGTCTGCATATACTTTATTTTATAAGCTTGCCTAAATTATTACTAATTTATGCTAGCATTTTATACTTTAGTTAATCTCTTTATACTATTTCTAATATTAATAGATTACTAAGCGTTATTAAAAGTATTAAAATTACTTATAATAAACCTTAATAGTTAGCTTACTAAATAAGTATACTAGTTGTTAGCATTTAATTTTATACTAAAAAAGAAACTAAACCTTATTATAAAACTCTTACCAGCTATATAAGCTTAGATTGCTGCACTATACTACGTTTTTAAAGAATATAAGGTTATATATACTATAGTTAAATAAGCTAAGTAAGTAATTAAAGACTAGCTAATAACAATTAGTATGGTTACTAAAAAAAGGCGTAGCAAGCCTTAAAAAACTAACTTAAGTAGTAAAAAGCAAAAGAGTAATAAGCTTAGCAATTCTTTAAAGCTTATACTAACTATACTAGTGCTAATTATATAAAAGCTTACTTAGAAAGAATTCTTATAGCTAAGCACCTTAGGTATAAACCTTCTTTACATTATTATACTTTTATAAGCCTTAAATAAGGCTCTTTATAATATTACTACTAAAGTCTAATAATAAAGCAACGCTTATAAAAGATACTTCTTCAATAAGAATAGTACTTTATTTTTTTAAAAGGCGCCTAGTTATTTTAAAAATTAAAGCACTATAAAATAAGCTTCTTTATATTTATTATAACAATTTATAAGTAAAGTATATAAAAAATAACAAGACTTTAAAGCTAATTAACTAAACGTTTTATTAAAATTATATTACTAAAGACGTCTTTATATATATAAGGTTATATTAAACTTATTAAGGCATTTAAAGGCCTTATTACCAGCCTTATAAAGAACTATAGTTATTGCTATTACTATAGCACTTATTTAAAGAAATTAGCATAGATTTTATTACTAGCCTTTTGCTAATAAAAAGTATAGATAGCTATACACAAACCTATATTTTGGTAATTATAAACTACTTTATAAAGCGTACTATATTTATTCTAATATATCATACGTTAATAGTAGCTAAAGCAGCAAGACTACTATGTAAGTATATAAAAGTTTGTTTTAGTATACTAGTAAGTATTATAAGCAATTAAGATAAGCTGTTTATAAGCTAGTTTTAGGTAGATTTTACTAAAGTAAAAGCTATTAAGCAACAAATGTTTATAGTATACTACTCTTAAATAAATAGTTAAATAAAACGTACTAACTAAATAATTAAAATATAACTTTAAGTCTACTATAGTAGCTACTCTAACATTTAGAATAAGGTATTTTAAAAGGCTAAGTTTGTATATAATAATAGCTACTACTCTTTTACTAAAGTATTACTATTTATAGCCTTATATATTTTCTACCTTTAGATAATTAGCTATATAGCACTTTACTATAAGAAGGTTTAAGGTATAATTAAGCAGTTAAAGAAAATAAAGAATATATAAAAGAGTATATATAAGCATTAAAAATAAGCTACTACTTTTTAGGCTAAGCACTATAATAAGTAGTACTAGCTTAAAGAATTCTAAGTAAGAGATATTATAAGCTTAGCTATAAAAACCTTTTACTTTTAAATAAGTAAGAAGATTACGCTTATATTTATTTGAGTAAAGATTTAAAAGAGGATTAAAAAGTAAGTATACTAAGTAACACTACCTACTAAGTATACTATAGTATATAATATATTTTTAGTTTTATTATTAAAACTATAGATTAACTAGCTAAGCACGCTTAATATATTACTACTACTAAACTTAATAAATAGCTAAAAGGAATTTAAGCTCAAGTAAATTATAGCTTAGAAGGTTAATAAGAAGTATACTCTTTACTTAGTACAGTAAGTAAGCTAGCTAGTAGAATATAATATATAAGAACTAAAAGAGTACTTAGGTAATGTAATAGCAGCCTTATAAGCGTTTTAAAAAAAAGTAAAAAAAGTATTATACTTATTAAGAAAATAAAGTAGTTAAAATAAAAAATTAATAAGTAAATTATTATTTCTTTCTTAGTTAAAAGTAAAGACTCTTCTTTAGTTCATAGTATAAACCTCTCTTAGTTAAAAGTATATTATAAATTTGATTAAGTATATATAAAGAAAAGTAGTTACTATAGTCTAAAATAATAAAGCTTTATATTAAGTATAGCAAGGCATATAATCTACTTATAGCTAAAATCCTTCTTAGTTACTAAAATTATTCTTCTTAAGCTTTTTATAAATAGTAAAGACTAATAGCTAGGATTATTGGAGTAAAAAATAGTAAGTAGTAAAGACAAAGTGGTTAAATAATAAGTTTAGTAACTAAATACTATTTATGTTAGCCTTAAAAGGTATTAGGCGTAAGTCTTATTAAAAAGTCTAAAAGTATAAGCCTACTTATTAAAGAAGTAGCAAGTAGCGCCTTAGTAAGACTTATAGCTAAATTAAAATTCTTTTTAATAAAAGCTAGCACAGACATAGTAATATCTTTTAATAAGATAATAAGTAAGGTAGTAGTAGCCTTAATAAGAATAATAACTATAAACGTAGCAAGCCTAAGCTAAGACGCTAAAGTAGCTAGCAAGTCTTAATAAGTTATAGAAAGCTTAAATAAGACGCTACTAGTATACGTCTTTAAGGTAAATAAATTAATAAGCGTAGTAAAGCTTAGTATAATGCTAAAAGGTAAGAAAGAGAGTTCAGCTACATAATTAAAGGCCTTTAAAAACAAACATTAAAGAGTAATCTTTAGTTATAAAAGTAGCTAAAAAGGCATTACTAGTAAATAAGGCGTTCTAAATATAAATATAAAGCTTATAAAAGCGTTTAATAAGACTAACCTAAACAATAGCGCTAACTAAAGAGCTAATATACGAGTAGTATAAATGTTTGCTAGCATAATTAGTATAAAGCTACCGCGCATAGCTATTCGCCTAACACTTAGTTTAGCGTTATATAAAAGAAGCTTTATAGTAAACCTTAGCTAGTGTATAGTAGCCGCTAGCGCTACATAGTAGTCTAGCTAACTATGCTACTACTCTCTAGCTATATAAGCATTACTTAAGGTAAGCGCTTTACTATTAGGCAATAAAGACTTTATAGGCTAAGAATATACTATAAATATAGTATTATCTTAAAATAAGTAAAAGCTACAGTTAAAAAGCTTACTAATGCATGCACTATAATAAGCAGCTAAGTAATATTTAGTAAAAGTATTATTATAAAGGCTATATACACTATAAGCTTATTAAGTATAGCGTTTAAAGGATTTATAGGTAATAGCGTCTACCTTAACTAATAAAACGTTAGTAGTAAATAGAAACTATAAGGTAAATACTTAACTTATAGCTATTAAATGCTATAAGGCTAGTAAGGCTATAAATAAGTAAGTTTATACTTATAACTTATTAACTAAAGCTACTAACGTATAGTTCTAAGAGTATATACTCTTTAAAATGCTACTAGTATAAGCGCGGCTAAACGTAATTAACGCTAACGCTAGATAATAGTACTTAACCTTAGTAAAAGATAATAAGCAAATGTAAGTTAAGGCTATAATAGTATTAAAGGCTTTATATAGCTTATTTTGCTAAATATACTTATATAAGGTAAATGCGTACTTTTAAATAGTAGCTGCTACGCATAATAATAAAGTAAGAATCTAAGAATTATTTAAAATTATTAGTATAGAATTAATGCTTATAAAATAAAAGAATAATAAACCTAGTAATAAGTAGCGTTACTAGTAATATAAGTAGTATACTACTAACCTTAAGTTATAAGTATAGCTATATAGTCTAAGACCTTAATATTAAGGTATAGTTATACTATATATATAGTATATAGTAAAAAGCTATTATAAGTATAAAAAACTATAGCTACTAAAGAGAACATACCTTTTACTACCTATAAATAATATAAAAAGACGTTGCTAGCAATGTTTAAAGCACTAGTAGTAAGTAATAAAGTGTTAAATACCTTAATAGTAGTCTTATTAGCCTTTAAAGCCTTTATAGTAAGCGCCTTACGTTTTTAAAAAGATGCTATAGTTTTTTTTATATAACTATACGTTTTAACTATTAATAATATAAAAAGAAATAAGAACGTAAATATATAAAAAGAAGTTATAAGTAAATAAAAACTACTAAAGGCAACTATATTATTATATTATATAATTGCCTTACTAATAGTTACTAAAGCAACTAGCATAAAGAGGGAATAAATATAAATAAAAAAGCACGCGTATAATTATATACTAAGGCAGACTAAAATAAGTTTTTGCTAAACGCTAGCTACAAACATCTATATT
This sequence comes from Grosmannia clavigera kw1407, assembly GCF_000143105.1. NCBI lineage: Eukaryota > Fungi > Ascomycota > Sordariomycetes > Ophiostomatales > Ophiostomataceae > Leptographium > Leptographium clavigerum. Next base: position 41,227 of record NW_014040800.1, on the reverse strand, counting down.
AAAACGTTACTATATAAAATAAAAGAAGTAAGAAAGGTTAATAAAAAGGTATAGCCTTACTAATAAAGCATTAGCTACTCTATACTTAATAGCTAAACTAGTAAGTCTTATAAGACTATTAAGTAAAAGCTCTTTCTAAGTAAGAGTACCTAAAGTATATACTAAACTAAGAATTCTTAAGATAAGCGCTTTAAAAAAAGGAATAGTTATAAAAAGATTAACTAGCGTATAAGATACTAGTATAAATTAGTAATAATTTAAGTAGGCTTATAGAATAAACTATATACAAACTATGCAAAGCTTAGCAAGGCTAAAGTAAGGCGTTTAACAAGTCTTACCTAGTAACAAAAGAAAGTATTGCTAAGCCTTACTAAAAGCGCTAAGCTAGATTTAGCAACTAATAGCGAATAAGCAAAATAACGCTTGGCAAGCTTTGCCGAGCGCCTTTAAGCGTTCTGCCACGCTAGACCGCTATTGCAGCATATATATATTTTGTAAACGCTTGCTAGTAACGAATTTAAAAGGAGCAAGACAAAGTCTTACTTCTACCCCCCTTATACCTTTTATCTTGCATCTTATCCTGCTGTGAATTGTGTGCTTAAGGTATTACTTATTTTATATATATTATAATCTTCTTTATAGCTCTTTTTACTCTTTTATTTTTAGCTAAGTTATAAATAAGACTAAGCACTAGTTTAGTGCCTTTAATAGCATAATAGCACTTTAAAAAAGTAATTGAATATTTATACTATTATTAATATAAATTTATAAAAGAGTATACTTTAATATATTTATATTTATTTTAATTACTACTTTAATTGTAGCTAGTGCTTTTAACTTTTACTTATATATACGCACCTTTAATATGCCTATAAACTTATCTTTAATTACTAAAAAGTATTTAATACCTTTAAATGCTATATGCTTAAAGTTACCTAGGTTATTATAGTACGCCTTTCTTAGTTTAAAGGCATAAATGCTGCGTAAATCGTTTAGCTTAAAATGTTTAGCCTTAGCTTTTTTATATAAAGTGTATATTAGTTTATTATTTTCTAGAATATGCTTTAGTAGTACTAAACCTCTCTTAGCTTGCTTTGTTATCTTCTTAAGCGCCTTTTAAGATAAATAACCTGATCTTTAGTATATTAAGCGTAGTCTTTAGCGCTTACTTAAAGACTATATAAAGCTTTTAAGTTGCTTATATTATATTATATAATATATAAAATAAGCTCTTCTTTTATATAAAAAAAAGCGCCTACTAGTTTAAGCTTAAAGATATCAAAATAAAAGCTAGTCTTTTATATATTAAGTTTAGTTATTAGTAACTTTTAAGCACTATATAATTTAGTGCTTATAAGGTAGTTACTATTATAGTAAAAGTGTAAACTTAAAAAACTATTTAGTAAAAAGAAAAAGATATAGTATACTTTATAAAGTTTTATAACATACTCTTTACTATTTAGTTAAGTAAGATTTAAGGATACTATACCTATAAAAGCTATAGCTACTAGGCTGCCTTTTATAATAAAGTATACTTATAATAGTTTTATAAAGTTAGAATTAAACTACTATAGGTTATTAATAATATATATGTTTTCTTTTATATTAAATAGCTAGTTATTATTAAACTAGCTATAAAAAAGTCTATAATACCTAACGTAGCTAATAATAAGCTAAGCAGTCTTATTAAAGACGTTTACTAGTTTGCTAACTAGCAAAAAGGGTACTACCTTCTTATCTTTGTTATTAGTTAAATTATAATTGCTAATTAAAACGTCTTCTTTAATTATTATCTAGCAGTTAAGTATTAAAAGGTCTTCTTAAAAAATATGCTTAAAGAATTAATCTTCTTTCAATCTTTTATTTTAACGTGGTTGTTACTACTATTAAGCAAAGGTTTTGATTTAAGGTGCTTTTTCTAGCAGCAATTAACTACATAACTGTTTTAATTATAATAAGTGCATTCAAGGCTAAAATAAGTCTTGCCTTTCTCTTTCTTATTATCTTTCTCTTTTGCCTTCTTATCTTTCTTATAACTACTACTTAACTTATTCTTATTTTAATTCTTATTCTTATTACTGTCTTTATACTTATTAGTAAGAATTACTACTTTATCTTTATACTTAGTTATAATAAAAAGCTAAGTAGCTTTATAAACTTTATTGCTAGCTAGCTTTATAAACTTTAAACGCTACTAATCCACTACCTTTACATTTAGCGCTAGAATACGCTTATAAATAGTACTTATAAGATAAAGAGCTTTAAGCTTACTTAAAAGTTTGTTAGCATAAGTTTTATACTGTCAAGCATTGGAATCCGCCACACTGTGGCCCTTCCGCCCCACTTGGCCGTACTGGCCTGTAATTGGTCAGAAGGCACAAAAGCGGGGCCTGACACTAGTATTAATACGGATCCCCAGAAGGGTCGCGATGTATCTATTTCTTCCTTAGTACACAACACTCTTTCGCCCACACTAGACCCTATTCAGCCTCCTGCTCCTCACAGTGCATCACGTTATATGACCGCTACGTACGGAGTACGGAGTACTCCGTACTACTGCACTATATGGGACTGCTTATGGCCCCCCTACTATGTACGATTTGCTTCTTGCACCCCTACGCTAGGCCGAAAACAAGCAGTGTACAAAAACGACAGAATAGTCTAAAAGATATATAAGAAACTGTGAAGCTCTAGAATGGAGCGCACTGTGATCGTTCTGACTAATGCCAGCAACGCGGCCTCTCATTAGTCAGACAGATAAAAGTGGGAATTGGCCCCAGTGAAATCTCTGCACTAGTAAAGGCGCGCCATGTACTCTCTCCTAGCTAGTTACAACACGCAGATCATTAGCCACATCGTAAAGACCCTATACAGTGCACCGCTACCCCTGCTATAAGCATTAGTTGTAACAGGTTATAAGCCCGGATACTGCATTTAGGTTTGTTACGGTGATTTGCATTATCTTATAATAATTTTCGCCTTAAGGTATCTTTTCTTTGCCTTTAAGCTATATTTTTCGCCTTAGGGCATTATTTCTAAGATTATTAGTATTGCGTAGCGTCTTAGCTTTATTAACTAACATTTAGTTAATCTAGGCTTAGTAAGGCTATAACTTTACTTAAGTGCTAGCATTTAGTATCTTTTTTTTACTTTTATAATTCTATACTAGGATTAACCTTTATTAAGACTCTTAAATAAAAGGCAGCTTATTATTAAACTATTAATAAAGTAGCAGCTTTTTAAAGCTTAAGAGTAGGCAAGGTTTAGTAGATTAGATTACTTAACATTTTAAGTATCTTTATTTATCCTCTTTTTATTCTTAAGAAGAAGAGCTTTTTAACTTTAATTAGTTAATAGCTACTAGAGAGACTAGTATTACCTTATTTAGTAATCTTATAGTAGAGTAGTTATTTGAACTATAAACGCTTACTAAACGTCTTATTAAAGTATTAAGTCTGCCTTTTAGTAAAAGGCTTAAATAAATTGTTAACTTTATTTTAAAAGATTGTAAAAGTAAATAAATTTAAGAATAAACTAAATTTTTAATAATAATAATAATAATAATAATAATAATAATAAGCTATACTTTTTAAAACTTTATTAATAACTAGTATAGCATATATTTAAGTGTTAAAGTAGGCTTTAAATCTTTTCTTTAAGCACTACTTAAAGTAAGTACCTAAATTAACAAAAATAAAGAAATAAGATAAGTAAGATAAAGCTTTTAAAAAAGAGCTAGGCTTAATTAAATTAACTTAAATTAAGAAAGTAGCTACCTTAATAGATAAAGCTTAGTATAAAATATAATACACTATAAAAATATAAGTTAGCTTACTGCTTTAAGGTTAGATTAAAAAAGATACTTCTTTTATATAATACTAAAAATTAAAGTAACTACTATAGCTATATATAAAAGATTTAGCAGTTAATTTTAGTTATAAGCTTTATACTTTATATTAGCGTAACTTAGAAAAAAACAAAAAGTAGTTTAAGTAAATAGAGAAGGGTTTTTATAAGTATATGTGAAGGTTAAAGGAGGCTATACGTAGCGGTCATATAACGTGATGCACTGTGAGGAGCAGGAGGCTGAATAGGGTCTAGTGTGGGCGAAAGAGTGTTGTGTACTAAGGAAGAAATAGATACATCGCGACCCTTCTGGGGATCCGTATTAATACTAGTGTCAGGCCCCGCTTTTGTGCCTTCTGACCAATTACAGGCCAGTACGGCCAAGTGGGGCGGAAGGGCCACAGTGTGGCGGATTCCAATGCTTGACAAGAGTCTAAGCCATTTTGCGCGCGTGACGTTATACGGCTGGTTAAGGTGGAGCAGGCCCTTATCATGCTGTTGGTGGCGGGGGTAAGGGCACAAGCGGGGGTAAGGGCACAAAGTACTCTGTACCCCGCTATTGTTACATTAGTATGCGAAAATGGGCCCATAGCCGTAAGGAGTGCATTATTGGCAGGCTACCTGTACTCCGTACTCCGTTTACTAAAGATATTGAAAAACAACCTTAACACTACTCCGTACTCCGTATGTAACCGCAAAAACAGTAAGATAAGATAGAATAACAAAACAGGTTTCTTTTAACCAACCTATAATGTTACCGATTTTATAAGAATTACCTCCTTTAAACTACACTACACTAGATTTGCGACATAAGTAACTTTCTAAGCTATTACCTTTTAAAGACGTAGCTGATAGGATAGTAGGGACCTAAGAGTTTACCAATTAAGGCGCAATTGCTAGGCATTCAAGTCGTCAATTAAACTCACGTTCAGCTTCTTTTGTATGGTGCAAGCTTGTACACAGTACTGCACACAGTACAGATACGAATGCGGAATATTGCTGAAGACGGTGTCTCGCTTTGAAGACCCACCTAGATGCATGAAGACCCACCTAGATGCAGAGTTCGGCGTCCTACGACATAAGCTAGCACAGAAACGCCACTACTATTGTAAGATACGTATCTGAGACGGGCGACGATTGACAGTCCCATGTCCTGCTTTATTAAGCCATATAGTTCTACTATGTATTGATGATGATTGTTCGTACAGCAGCGTAAATAAGTCTGGTAGGCACTGCAATCAGCAACAATCGCATTCTGCCTTTCGCGTAAGATACTTTACCAACGCCCCACCTCACATGCATTCCGGAATAAAAGACAAGTGGATTTACTGAAAAGTAGGTGGGGAAACGTTACTACATACGAGTAGTAAGATACGACGCACGACGTACTATGTAGCAACTTGCACGGACTACAATTGGTGCAGCTACTTACATTTTCTGCCTACTATTGAAAGGCTCTACGTCGGCGACACTCGCATGTGACGTCCTTGGTGGCTTCCTTGGCGGCTTCCTTGGCCGGGGTTAGCTTGGCACGTACGTCGTAAATTTCGTAAATTGCAACGAAGAGTCGCAGAAGTACGGGGTAGGATCAAACTAAATCCGAGTACGGGAGTAGTGCAAATGCTACCTCGGCGAAAAATGTTCATAGATATACCCGGAACGGAATATTCTCTATGAGTACTCCGTACTTCGCACACCAATGGTCTTTGTTTAGCGTACATTAATACAGAGCACACGTTGGGTTACAGTGGCCCGCAGTGCAAAAGACGCAATGATTACGTTCGCTCGTTTACTCAAACACCAATCCTCCGAAAACCCGGCTTTGTTACCGAGGACAAACAGAAAGTGTTTGAGACGATTGCGGAGGTGGAGACAGGATCATACGAAGGAATGGGGCTGGGGTAAAAACAGGGAAACTACGACCCGCTTCCCCAGTACCTACGCCGGAATTGGCTTACATCCCCGTAGATCATTCTTAGCAACCCCCCGCGTCCATGCTTACTTTACTCAGAGCACAAGTATTTAGATCGAGTACAGAAACCTAGGAGCATACGCATGTGTTTTCCCAAACTCTTAACCTGCTCTGTTCGTAGATTTTATCTGTCGCCACGTCCCACAATCGAGCACAATGGGTGATATTGTCACAGGCGCCGAGAAGACAGCTTCTCATGATGAGAAAGTTTCTGACCCCACACTCAACCACATCGAAAACAGTCCTGCAGCTGTCAACGAAATCAAGAACCCTCTTCAGGTGTGCATTATACGCAGCTTTCCCCTCTGTGCCTCTAGCCACTGACTGCCCCATCGCACAGAACTTCACCCCTGAGCAAACAACTCAGAATGCCCGCGCTTTTGCTGAAGCCAACGGAATGAGAGAGCATGCCGACCTTTTCGCCCGTGGAGCTCTGGTTGCACGTGACCCTACGCGATTTGAGAAGATGCCGCAGCTGTCTGTGGATGAGATCAGCGCTCTCAAATACGAGTTAGAGCACAAATGGCATGGCCCTTTCGTACTTTGGTACTCAATCGCGCTATGTGCCATCGGTGCCGCTACGCAAGGTTGGGACCAAACAGGAAGCAATGGAGCGAACTTGTAAGAGCTTTAGCAATCCAAAAAGTCGAGCGCCTTTGCTAAACAAGACAAGGTCATTTCCCCGGGAATTTGGAATCGACAAGACAGGAAAAGACGAGTGGATTGTCGGTCTTGTGAACAGCATCATTTTTTTAACGGCCGGTCTTCTGTGGGCACATGTCACAAACCCCTCCTTGCTTCTCTAACGTACTGATATCTTTGCAGCGGGCCGTTTATAGTCGACCCATTGAATCGCTACCTAGGACGCCGGGGTGAGATTTTTCTAACCGCTTGCTGTTTGACCGCCACCCCTATCGGCTCGGCCTTCGCAAAATCTTGGCAGGGCCTCTTTGCAGCCAGATTCGTGATGGGTATTGGGATAGGTGCAAAGAACGCCACTGTACCAATCTTTTCCGCCGAGATGGCTCCAGCTCGAGTTCGGGGAGCCCTAGTGATGTTTTGGCAACTTTGGGTTGTGGCAGGCATTTTTCTAGGCTTCTGTGCCAACGTCATCGTCAAAGACACAGGCAAAATCGCTTGGCGGCTCCAGCTTGGATCGGCCTTTATCCCATCCTTCATCCTGATGTTAGGTATCTGGTTTTGTCCAGAGTCGCCGCGCTGGCTTATGAAAAAAGGAAAAGTCGCAAGAGGCTTTCAATCTATGAATCGTCTTCGTGCGCATCCAATTATTGCTGCAAGAGACTACTACTATTCCAGCATCATTTTCGCGCAGGAAAAGGAGCAGGCTGCAGGTTCGAATTATTTCACTCGTTTTCGTGACATTTTTACCGTTCCAAGAATTAGGCGCGCAAACTATGGAGCCTCCACAGTAATGATCGCTCAACAGATGTGCGGCATCAACAGTACGTTTTCACTCCCCCCTCTACATCTTTTTGTGTTATAACTCGCTCTGACTCCCCCAGTTATATCATTTTACAGCTCATCAATATTTGAGCAGGTCGGCTACACCCCCACCCAAGCACTGTATGCATCTCTTGGCTACGGTGCTGTTCAGGTCGTGTCAACGATACCAACACTTTTCCTCATTGACACCAAGGGACGCCGGACTCTTACATTAAGTGTACGTGCTTGCACAGTCTTTAAACCAGCTACGCAATAAGAACTAATGCTCTGTAATCAGACATTCCCTGGGATGTGCATTTTCTTACTTGCTGCCGGGCTGTCTTTACTTGAGAAGTCAGGCTCACGAGGAGACAAGATCGGGCCAGTCGTGCTGTAAGTTATAGAAATATGCCTACAGCTGTGTTAGAAGCAGAAATTAACAAACTAGTTTTATTTATCTTTTCACAATTTGTTATTCGCTTGGCGAAGGACCTGTTGCTTTTCAGTATTCCGCCGAAGTGTTCCCAAACATTCAGAGAGAACAGGGAATGGCATGGGCCATTTTCGTCAACAACACGTTTGGTATATGACACATACACGTCAAAGCTCGATACTTTGTACTAACACAAATTAGCTGGAATTTTAAGCCTAACTTTTCCTCGTATGAAGAGTGTTATGACACCTACAGGAGCTTGTGCGTATTCAACACATTCTTTCACGCCCTAGAACTCAGCTAACTTTACATTAGTTGGATTCTATGCTGGACTCAACCTAATCGCTTGGTTCATGATATTCTGTTTTGTGCGTGAAACGAAACAGCTTACCCTCGAAGAAGTGGACCGTAAGTTGGACTACACAAGTGTGCCCTTTCATGTATCTGCCTCCCGCTTACTAACTTTTTAACAGAGGTATTTTCAGTTCCGACAAAAAGCTTCATATCATACGAGGTTAATGTATGGCTTCCATACTTTTTCAAGCGTCACATACTTCGCCAGAAAATTGCCAAGCCACCATCAATCATCGAAAGGGAAAGACTGGATGCGAACGAAGCCTAAAATAGGCGCATAGTAGATTATAACTATTTAGCATACAAGACTCGTCTCGTTAGTCTCTCCTCCTATGGTCTATAAATTGGATTTTAGTCTAATGATTGCATGGAAACCTCTTAGAAAACTAGATAGAGTCGTATTGTCTACAGCGTAGTACCCTCTGCTAAGTTAAATATCTTATGTGTTACTCTGTATAACTTGTTACTTTGCGTATTTTAAACGATAGTTCGCATATAGGCGGTTAACATTACTTTCTAGCCTTTGCAATGCATTAGTAGGATAAGGCTTTATTAAGTTTGCAGCTCTTAGCTAACCTTCAGCACTACTAGCACGTTAATAATAAGTTAATGTACTTAAGAGTAATAACCTAACTTAACTACGCTTTTGCTATTTACCAGTATTTAAAGGTTATAAAGTAACTTAGAGAGACGTACGCTTAATTAATTAAAAGCGTGCTATAGTATATTTATAGCAAGGAAAAGGTTGTAATTGTTTTTACTTGCTAATAAGCACTGCTTAAAGGGCACGTTACTATTAATAGCTAGGTTAATGCCTCTTAAGCAAATAATCTTATTAATTACTACTTTACTTATAGCTTTATATTTAAAATAGCTAGCGGTCTAGTTTTATAGTACGCTAAAAAGCCACCAACTATTAGCACTTTAATGTATAAAGCTAAATATAGCATAGCGTACTTTTCTATAATATAAGCTAAGTAAATTAAACAGTTCTTTTTGAAACTAAGCCTTATAGTAGATATTATACTATTTATAGACAACAATTAGTCTTACTAAAAAGCTAAAGTTTTACAAGCAATTAAAGCACTTTAATATTAAGTAGTACTACTTTTATAAGTGCACTTTAAGCAGCTTACTAATATTTAAATACATACTATTAAAGGAATAAGTTACTAACATTATAACTAAGGCTATAACTAAGGCAACATTAAAACATCTACTGCCTTATTTAATAAGCTAAGAGCCTTAAGTAAAAGACCTTTTTAAAGGCTATTTAAAGCTTTATAGTTAATTATTTCTATACTATAAATAAAGCCTTTTGCTTTACTTAGTAGTATTCTTAAGCTAGGAGGATAAACAGGTTATAACATATACGCTAATTAAGGACAGTATAAAGCTCTAGAATAAAGCGCACTATAACCGTTCAACTACTGTCAAAAAAGCAGCTACTTATTAGTTAGAATAGGTAAAAGTTGGTAATAGCCCTATTAAAATCTTTGCACTATAGAAGGTGCGCTATGTACTCCTTTCTAGTTAATACATTACGCATATTATTAGCCATACTAAGCAGACCTATATAGTGCTTTGTATCCCTTGCTATAAGCATTAGTTATAACAATTATCTATTAGCCAACAGTTGTTAAACGGACTAGGCTAAAATGGGAAGGGCGTGCATAATGTTGCTGTGTAAAGAAAGAATATATATACTATATAGTGTATAGGGCAATTTAGTACGTGTTTATGCACGCTAGTATACCTTAGAAGTACCTATCTATAATAATACACATACGCTTAAAGAGGTCCCTCTTAAATAAAAGGGCTTATTGCTTTTGCCTTATTAATACCGGCAAAACTATATTAACCTTTTTTCTACCCCTTATTGCGCTAAAGCGTTGTTTTTTATTTTATATCTTTACTTTATTATGCTTTCTTATAATAATGCTACTCGAGCGCAGGCCCTAGCCTTAAAGCTATTTAGTGCTACAAATTACTAAGTTAAAGCGTTTACTAGTATATTTATACTCTATATGCCGGGTAAATAAGCTGCTTAATAAAGCGATTTTACATGGTTTTAATATTAATAAAATCTTTATAATACGCGATATACATTTAACGATGATAAAATAGGCTAATAAAAATAAGAACTAATATACAATAAAGTACTTATTAAGGTTTAAGCTAATTAGTATAGACTAGAACAGACATGCGCTTATATAGTATAGGAAATAGGCAGAGTTTTAGCTATAATAGTGTAGCGCACTCTTTACGCTACTAGATTAAAAAACTAAAGCTAACTTTAAAGCCTAGCTTAACAGCATTATTAAAGCATAATTGCTCATAGTAATGCTTAGAGCATAGAAACTAAATAATAAAGGATTAAAAGCAGGTTATCTAGATAAATAAAACGGTTATATTACTATTATATTAATAAGAAGGCTATACAATTTAAAGAGCTTTTAATAACCGATTTATAAAGTCTTATATACATAAAAGATAAAAGGAATATATTAAGTTTATATTTTATAAACGTATTCTATACACGCGCCCTATATACAATTTTAGAAACCTATCGCTTACTAAGCTTTAGACTTAGCAAACTCCTTAACACGTATATAAGGCATAGCATAGCCACTTTACTATACTATACCCTCTTAAGGTTGCGCTATTGCGCACCTCTTATTTATATATAAATTAGACTGTAGGCTCTTACCTACTAGTCTCTTATAGTTTGTTAAGCTAAAGTCTTAAGATAATAGTATAAATTCGGTTTAAGCCTTTATAACTATATATGATATATAAACTTATATTTTTTCTTAACTTTTATTTTATGAGAAGTAATGTTTAGTTATAAGGCGGCTACTTTATAAGAGGTATATAAGCTCTTAGTAGTAGAAAATATACCAATACTACTCTTTATGCTCTAATAAAGTAGTTATACTTTATATATAATTTTGAAAGTACCTTTACTTTATTTATAAACTTAAATGTAAGACTAGTATAAGTGCTACAAAATAATATCTTACTAACTAAAATACCTGTATAAAGTAATAAATATACTTATATTATATATATATTAAATAACGCTAAGTGATATTATAGCTATAAAGGCTATAAGGCTACTATTTAGTAATTGCTACTAAGATAATAAGCTATTATAATATAGTATTAAAAGCTTACTATTAGTATTACTACTACTAAGATAAACAAATAGTTAATAATAATAAAGAATGCTTATAATGCTAATATATATACTAAAGAATATAAAGATTCTTTAAGTAAATAGCTAATTAAATACCAAATTAGTAGCTAATTAGTAAAAGCACTATAACTAACTATACACTAATAAGCCTTTAGTTAAGCGCCTTTTATAAGTATGCTTTATTATATTTATTTATTAAAAGTATTTAAAGCTTAAATTTTAAATATACTATATTAATAAAAAGAGCTAGACGCTGTAATAAAGTAGTAAGCTACTAATATTATACTAGTAAAAATAAAACTACTTATAATAAAATATTAATAACGCTTTTAATAAAGCTAGTAAAACTGCTTAATAATATTAGTAAAAGCTTAATAACTACTTAATAAAGTATTACTAAAATAAAGCTATTAGTAAGCCCTTTAATATAATAATAAAGATTACTAATACTCATAAAGAATACTAATAATTATAAAGAATATTAGTTTTAAAGCTAAAAGTAAAAGAAAAATATAAAAAGTATTACTAAAAGCATATAATGTATAATAGAATAAAAGGTAAGATAAAAGGTAGAAAAGGCTTAAAGTAAGACTTAATCTTATTCCTTTTAAATTCGTTACTAGCAAGCGCTTATAAAATATACATATGCTATAGTAGCGGTCTAGAGTAGCAAAACGCTTAAGGGCGATTAGTAAAGTTTGCTAAGCGCTACCTTACTTATTTGCCGTTAGTCGCTAAATGCAGCCTAGCGCCCTTAGCAAAGCTTAGCGGTACTTTCTCTTACTACTAGTTAAGACTTTATAAGCGCCTTATTTTAGCCCTGCTAAGCCTTGCACAGCCTATGTATACTTTATTTTATAAGCTTGCTTAAATTATTACTAGATTGCTTTAGCATCTTATACCTTAGTTGATTATTTTATAAAAAAGTAAAATAACTATAAATAAGCTATTATAGTTAATGGCGTACTAGCTAGTAAGCTTATAAAGAACCTTTAGTATAATAATATAAAAATTAAGAACTATTGTTTTATAAAAAGTAATTAAACTTAGTAACTAAATATTAATATTATATTAAAGTGCTAGAACTATAGTAAAAGTAAGTATACTTTTTAAAAGTACTTTAAGCTTAAAACTTGTATATAAGTAAAAAAGCTTTAAGTAAAACTAAAATATATTCTTTAAAAGCTTAATAACTAAAAGGCAACTTACTTTAATAAAGAAAACTAGTAAGGTTAATAAAAGAAAAAGTTAGTGTAAATAAAGACTACTTAAATTAAATAGATTAAAGTAGAGCTTAACTAATTTGCTTTTACTTTATTATAAGATTTAAATAAAATCAGACTTACTACCTTTAATTAATAAATAGACTAGCTAATCCTTAATAGCGTCTTTCAAACAAGTAACCTATGTAATTTGATTGATAATACAAATTTAAACATTTTACTTTAGCTTAAGTAAGTCCTTAATAACTAACTAACTAGTAAAGTCTTTATTATAAGAATTAGTTTAATAAAAATTATAATTGCCTTTAATACTTAAATTAATAGCAAAGTAAGACTTATATATATAGACTAAATGCTTATAATTACGCGTACTTATACTTATATACTATGCTACTACGCCTTTAACTAGCTACTAGCGTAGTATAGCATACTAATTAGACTAAACTTAAAAAGAAATATAACTATAAGAATAATAGTAAATATAATAACTTTAATAATAGCTAAGATTTTTATATAAAATACTTAAGCTTTTTATTTAAACTAATGCTAATAATGACTACTATAGTAGGGTTCTAAAAATATAGAACCACCTCTGCGATTTTTCGCGTTTCTTATTTAACTCCTAACACCTACTCTTACTTAGAATCACCACAAATCAACGAAAAGATGTCCAAATTAGCTAAATGTAGTGCCATTCTGACGGCCGAAAGGAAGGCTGAAGGCCAGCTAAGTTTAGCTGCGCGTGCTGCTATCTATAGTGCTATATACGCCGGCTAGTTATAAGGCGCTATTATATAAGCTTTTAGCGTTACGCGCAGTATAGTTACTAAGACGATCAATTAGTTTATAGAAACACACGGCTTTAAGGATAGACCTAGCCGCGGCAAGCTTGCGTTGCTTAGCTGTCGAGATAAACGTTACCTTATTTAGCAAGTAAAGCGGCACCTAAAAATTACCTATAAAGAGCTAGCAAAGCAAATAGTTTGTCGGCTGTCTTATACTACTATATAGCGCGCATTTTATAGGAATAGAATACGAAAATAAAAGGCTATAGACAGAATATTTTTATTAGTAAATATAGTAAAGAATAGGCTTAAATTTGCGCGTAATTTGCTATAAGATAAAGACGATTTGCTTTTTATATACGCTTTGCTAATTGTAGTAGAATTTATACTAATTTGCTAAACTTTCTTCTCTAACAAAAGTAGCTGCTAAAACGTAGCTAAAACGTAGCGTTAGTTTTATTTTTTAAACAATTGCATAGAAATAGTAAAAGAACTTAATAAACGTTTGATTATATAGCAAACCTACGATTTTGTTAATGTTTTAGGGTAGGATTTAGAAAGAAGGCTATATAAAGTTAATCTTAATAAAAAGAGACTACTTTAAAAGTATAAAAGGTAGCTATACTTTATAAAGCTACTAAAAAGCATTAATAAAAGGCCTTTTACCTTTTTATAATAGTTTTTAGTATTACTAGTAACATAATGCAAAAGTATATATATTTGCATTATTAATATAGTAGCTTATAAATAACTAGATTAAAATGCTGCCTTTTTAGCCTACTTATAGCTTAGATTTAAACTTAATTAAATATATTTAAGCTAAATTAAAGCGTCTTTTAGCTAAAAAATACTTTAATATTATAAGGGTTAGTGTATAATGTATAGTTATAAAGGCTTAAACGTGTTTATACTTATTATATTAAGACTTTAACTTAATAAACTATAGTAGACTAGTAGGTAACGGCCTGCATTATACTTTAGTATTCTTTACTAGTACTAGTAAAAGCTAAAGCTTACTATAACGCCTATATAGTAGTTAGTAAAGGTAGCCTAGCTTTTGCTGCTAATATTCTTAGATATATGTATACTATTATAAGCGTAGACTTAAGTTGCTACTACTCTTAAAGTAATAGCAAGTCTCTTAGTCTCTATTATTAAGTTATTACTAACTTATTACCTAAGCTAATCCTTATTTTATTATGCTTAGCTTAGCCTAGCGTGCTATAACTATTTAGGCTAGCTATAGTAGTATGCTTTACTATACTATAAGAGTAAAGAAGCTGCTTAAGCAAATCTTATAAACTATAGCGGCCTTAGTTAAGCTAACTTAGACTAACTAAGTAGTAGCCTTTCTTTAGCTATTGCTCTTAGCGGCGCCTAGCAAGCAACGGTCTTACGCTAAGTTGCTAACCTTAGCTAAGCGCTAGCGTAGCGCTAGGACTATTTTTAGTGCTATAGCTAGTAGTAGTAAGGCAGTTATAGTAGCTAGTAGTAGTAGTATAGTAGCATTTAGTAAAAGTATGCTAGAAAGTAGCTAGTTAGCAGCTAGTAGTAGCTATATGCTAGTTAGTACAGGCTTACCTAGTAATAAAATGAAAGATAGGAAGTTAGTATTAAAGAGAGGAATTAAAGAGTAAAGAGAACGTTTATAAAGAAGAATAGTAATAAGTTAGTTAATAACTAAGTAATAGCTTACTAATAAAGTATTTTAAGTTTGTAGCTTTAAAAAGCGCTCTTAAAGCTAGAATAAGTAGTTTATAGTATATAATTATATAAAAATAGTAAGAGTAGTTAACTAACAATTAACTTATATATAGCTAGTTATTACCTTATAGTCTTTTTATTTCTTATAAGTATGCTTTAGAGTCTTTTAGTAAGACTATAGCTTATAGCTAGCATACGCTAAGTGCTTTTTTAGTTCTTAAGTATTATAATTAGCTAGCTAGCTTTTTTATTTTATTAAGAACTAAGTTTATAACTTTTTATTAAGGTAAGTAATAATATTTTTAACCTTATACTCTTTCTGATCTTTTACTATTTTTAAGAATAAAAGCTCTTCTCTTTCTTTTACTATAGTAGTCTATAGTTTAAAGTAGAAGACGTAAAATATATTATGTTAGCAAGCATATTATAAAAGCAAAGTAACCTAATATATAATTAGGTCTAGCTTCTTTATAATATAAACGTGTAAGAAGGTTAAGTTTAGCTTCTTTAAGCTAACTAGGTTTAAGTGCTTTATTAATATGCTTACAAATTTGCCTTTAATAAATTCTTTATATAAGCGTTACTTATTATAGCCTTTCTTTTATTAGCAAATTACTTTTTTCCATAACATTTTTAACTTTTGCCTAACAGCTTATAGCAACTAATACGCTCTTACACGCCCTTTATTATAGCCTTAATAAAAGAGAAGTTGTTTATAAAACAAGAGTAGTATACATATAATATATAAAATAAAGAAGTTTTTATTATAGTATAGTAAGCGTTATTATATATAAATTCTATAGTACTTAATACTTACGTCTACTAGTATTATAAGTAACTATAGAACGTTTATAAGAATCGTTATAAAGTTTAGTTTAAGATTTTAGTATTACCATTTATTTATAAGTAGTATGCTATTAACATTATTGGCTAAACCTCTTAAAGTTACATTAATTCCTACTAAAGTTACATTAATTCCTACTAAAGTTAGCTAGTAAATAAGCTATCCTTATTACTAACAATTACTTTTAAAATACTAAACTTAGTCTTTATATAGTTATAAATAAGTTAAGCAACCTTAGTAGCTATAACTATCTTTTAGGTAAGGATAAATATGTTATATTTTATATAGTAATTAACTACTATTAAGATAGCGTTATATAAATAGCTATCTAAGCCTAGGCTTAGCTTAAGACTAGTTATAAAATCTATACTAATATTCTAAAATAGCTAAATAAGCATAGGTAAGGACTAGAGGTATCTATATAGCTTATACTAAAGAACCTTATTACGTATGCATAATAAATAGTTAGTAATAAACGTATAAACGTTTATAGCTATGTTTAGCTAGTAGTACTTCTTAGTAAAGAGTTTTATAGTCTTATAAACTTTTATATAGCCTACTATAAAGAAGTTATAGTATAGACTAATTAGCCTTGCTTATAGCTTATTTACTAATAAGATAATAATATAATCTTTATAGAATAAGGTGTTCCTTTTTAGTAAATAATAAGTATTATTCTCTTAGCTTTGCTTAGCTTTTATAAATAGGTTGTTTTATAATTAGTCTTAGCCTTAAGTATTATAAATAATATTATATAGTTTAAAGAAGCACTAGGGTTATAATAGCTATTTTTAGCTAGTAGCAACCTATGCCTTTTATATAGATAGTAATAAAGCCTTTAGTATAAAAAGCCTTAGCAACTAGTTTATAATCTATAGCTTACTAAAAAGCAAAAAAGCACGTTATTATATATAATATTACTTTTTATATACTTTAGTTAGCAGGACAAACTATCTACTAGGTTAGTAAACCTTAAATCTCCGGTAAAAAGTCAGCTAGGATTAACTACTTTTCAAGAAAAAAAGCAGTTTTTATATATACATAAACTCCAGCTAAAATCAAGGATTCTACAACTTTTAACGTTTTTTTATATCTAGTTTTGTTACGTTGTTATAAATTAATAACGGCTGTTGGTTAAAGTAAAGAATTCTTATCGATCAAAGCGTTGCTCTAATTGGCTGGTTAGGTGCAGGTAGGCCTAAAAAAATTCTCATTGATTAAAGCGTTGCTGTAATTGGCTAATTAGGTGCAGGTGGGCCATGTCACGTTTGAAAGCTTTGCTTTAATTGGCTACTGAAATATTTTAATGTGGGCCTGTAAGCAGGCGCTGGCTCCCCATGGGATGGGAGCGAGGCACTGACCG